>NW_025725544.1:0-29423 GCF_021461395.2 Schistocerca americana
ATTGCTTTCTCCGGCTCCTTATGGTCGTTCTCCTGTGAATCTATATTTTCGAATCCGAAACAAAAATGATAGTGAATTGTAACGTTTAGGGCCTCCTAATGACGATGGAACACTCAAATTGCGTCGAGATTCAATACATCGGCCTCCAGCCGACTTGTCTCCAAGGGTCTGTTGCTGCCTCGGCACCTTATGGTCGTTCTCCTGTGAGTCTAGATTTTCGAATCCGACGCAAAAATGTTTGTTAATTGTAACGTTCAGGGCCTTGTAATGACGATAGAAGACTCAAATTGCGTCGAGATTCAATACATCGACCTCCAGTCGACTTGTATCCAAGAGGATATTGCAGTCTTGGGCACCTCATGGTCGTTCCCTTGTAAGTCTAGATTTTCGAATCCGACGCAAAAATGATAGTTAATTGTAACGTTCAGGGCCTCCTAATGCCGATGGAACACTCAAATTGCGTCGAGATTCAATACATCGGCCTCCAGCCGACTTGTCTCCAAGGGTCTATTGCTGTCTCGGGCACCTTATGGTCGTTCTCCTGTGAGTCTAGATTTTCGAATCCGACGCAAAAATGACAGTTAATTGTAACGTTCAGGGCCTTGTAATGACGATGGAACACTCAAATTGCGTCGACATTCAATACATCATCCTCCAGCCGACTTGACTCCAAGGGTCTGTTGCTGCCTCAGGCACCTCATGGTCTTTCTCCTGTGAGTCTAAATTTTCGAATCCGACGCAAAAAAGATAGTTAATTGTAACGTTCAAGGCCTTGTAATGACGATGGAACACTCCGATTGCGTCGAGATTCAATAGATCGGCCTGCAGCCGACTTGTCTCCAAGGGGCTATTGCTGCCTCGGGCACCACATGGTCCTTCTCCTGCGAGTCTAGATTTTCGAATCCGACTCAAAAATGATAGTGAATTGTAACGTTTAGGGCCTCCTAATGACGATGGAACACTCAAATTGCGTCGAGATTCAATACATCGGCCTCCAGCCGACTTGTCTCCAAGGGTCTATTGCTGCCTCGGGCACCACATGGTCCTTCTCGTGTGAGTCTAGATTTTCGAATCCGACGCCAAAATGATAGTTAATTGTAACGTTCAGGGCCTTGTAGTGACGATGGAACACTCAAATTGCGTCGAGATTCAATACATTGGCCTGCAGCCGACTTGTCTCCAAGGGTCTGTTGCTGCCTCGGGCACCACATGGTCCTTCTCTTGTGAGTCTAGATTTTCGAATCCGACGCAAAACTGATAGTGAATTGTAACGTTTAGGGCCTCCTAATGACGATGGAACACTCAAATTGCGTCGAGATTCAATACATCGGCCTCCAGCCGACTTGTCTCCAAGGGGATATCGCTGCCTCGGGCACCACATGGTCCGTCTCCGGTGAGTCTAGATTTTCGAATCCGACGCAAAAATGATAGTTAATTGTAACGTTCAGGCCCTCCTAATGCCGATGGAACACTCAAATTGCGTCGAGATTCAATACATCGGCCACCAGCCGACTTGTCTCCAAGGGTCTATTGCTGCCGCGGGCACCTTTTGGTCGTTCTCCTGTGAGTCTAGATTTTCGAATCCGACGCAAAAATGATTGTTAATTGTAACGTTCAGGGCCTCCTAATGACGATGGAACTCTCAAAATGCGTCGAGATTCAATACATCGGCCTCCAGCCGACTTGTCTCCATGGGGATATCGCTGCCTCGGGCACCACATGGTCCGTCTCCGGTGAGTCTAGATTTTCGAATCCGACGCAAAAATGATAGTTAATTGTAACGTTCAGGGCCTCCTAATGACGATGGAACACTCAAATTGCGTCGAGATTCAATACATCGGCCTCCAGCCGACTTGTCTCCAAGGGTCTGTTGCTGCCTCGGCACCTTATGGTCGTTCTCCTGTGAGTTTAGATTATCGAATCCGACGCAAAAAATGATAGTGAATTGTAACGTTCAGCGCCTCCTAATGACGATAGAAGACTCAAATTGCGTCGAGATTCAATACATCGACCTCCAGTCGACTTGTATCCAAGAGGATATTGCAGTCTCGGGCACCTCATGGTCGTTCTCTTGTAAGTCTAGATTTTCGAATCCGACGCAAAAGTGATAGTTAATTGTAACGTTCAGGGCCTCCTAATGCCGATGGAACACTCAAATTGCGTCGAGATTCAATACATCGGCCTCCAGCCGACTTGTCTCCAAGGCTCTATTGCTGCCTCGGGCACCTTATGGTCGTTCTCCTGTGAGTCTAGATTTTCGAATCCGACGCAAAAATGTTTGTTAATTGTAACGTTCAGGGCCTTGTAATGACGATAGAAGACTCAAATTGCGTCGAGATTCAATACATCGACCTCCAGTCGACTTGTATCCAAGAGGATATTGCAGTCTCCGGCACCTCATGGTCGTTCCCTTGTAAGTCTAGATTTTCGAATCCGACGCAAAAATGATAGTTAATTGTAACGTTCAGGGCCTCCTAATGCCGATGGAACACTCAAATTGCGTCGAGATTCAATACATCGGCCTCCAGCCGACTTGTCTCCAAGGGTCTATTGCTGCCTCAGGCACCTCATGGTCTTTCTCCTGTGAGTCTAAATTTTCGAATCCGACGCAAAAATGATAGTTAATTGTAACGTTCAGGGCCTTGTAATGACGATGGAACACTCAGATTGCGTCGAGATTCAATACATCGGCCTGCAGCCGACTTGTCTCCAAGGGTCTATTGCTGCCTCGGGCACCACATGGTCCTTCTCCTGCGAGTCTAGATTTTCGAATCCGACGCAAAAATGATAGTGAATTGTAACGTTTAGGGCCTCCTAATGACTATGGATCACTCAAATTGCGTCGAGATTCAATACATCGGCCTCCAGCCGACTTGTCTCCAAGGGTCTATTGCTGCCTCGGGCGCCACATAGTCCTTCTCCCGTGAGTCTAGATTTTCGAATCCGACGCAAAAATGATAGTTAATTGTAACGTTCAGGGCCTTGTAGTGACGATGGAACACTCAATTTGCGTCGAGATTCAATACATCGGCCTGCAGCCGACTTGTCTCCAAGGGTCTGTTGCTGCCTCGGGCACCACATGGTCCTTCTCCTGTGAGTCTAGATTTTCGAATCCGACGCAAAACTGATAGTGAATTGTAACGTTTAGGGCCTCCTAATGACGATGGAACACTCAAATTGCGTCGAGATTCAATACATCGGCCTCCAGCCGACTTGTCTCCAAGGGGATATCGCTGCCTCGGGCACCACATGCTCCGTCTCCGGTGAGTCTACATTTTCTAATCCGACGCAAAAATGATAGTTAATTGTAACGTTCAGGGCCTCCTAATGCCGATGGAACACTCAAATTGCGTAGAGATTCAATACATCGGCCACCAGCCGACTTGTCTCGAAGGGTCTATTGCTGCCCCGGGCACCTTATGGTCGTTCTCCTGTGAGTTTAGATTTTCGAATCCGACGCAAAAATGATGTTAATTGTTACGTTCAGCGCCTCCTAATGACGATGGAACTCTCAAATTGCGTCGAGATTCAATACATCGGCCTCCAGCCGACTTGTCTCCAAGGGGATATCGCTGCCTCGGGCACCACATGGTCCGTCTCCGGTGAGTCTAGATTTTCGAATCCGACGCAAAAATGATAGTTAATTGTAACGTTCAGGGCCTCCTAATGCCGATGGAACACTCAAATTGCGTCGAGATTCAATACATCGGCCACCAGCCGACTTGTCTCCAAGGGTCTATTGCTGCCTCGGGCACCTTATGGTCGTTCTCCTGTGAGTCTAGATTTTCGAATCCGACGCAAAAATGATAGTTAATTGTAACGTTCAGGGCCTTGTAACGACGATGGAACACTCAAATTGCGTCGACATTCAATACATCGGCCTGCAGCCGATTTGTCTCCAAGGGTCTATTGCTGCCTCGGGCACCACATGGCCCTTCTCCTGTGAGTCTAGATTTTCGAACCCGACGCAAAACTGATAGTGAATTGTAACGTTTCGGGCCTCCTAATGACGATGGAAAACTCAAATTGCGTCGAGATTCAATACATCGGCTTCCAGCCGACTTGTCTCCAAGGGTCTGTTGCTGCCTCAGGCACCTCATGGTCTTTCTCCTGTGAGTCTAAATTTTCGAATCCGACGCAAAAATAATAGTTAATTGTAACGTTCAGGGGCCTTGTAATGACGATGGAACACTCAAATTGCGTCGAGATTCAATACATCGGCCTGCAGCCGACTTGTCTCCAAGGGTCTATTGCTGCCTCGGGCACCACATGGTCCTTCTCCTGCGAGTCTAGATTTTCGAATCCGACGCAAAAATGATAGTGATTTGTAACGTTTAGGGCCTCCTAATGACGATGGAACACTCAAATTGCGTCGAGATTCAATACATCCGCCTCCAGCCGACTTGTCTCCAAGGGTCTATTGCTGCCTCGGGCACCACATGGTCCTTTTCCTGTGAGTCTAGATTTTCGAATCCGACGCAAAAAATGATAGTTAATTGTAACGTTCAGGGCCTTGTAATGACGATGGAACACTCAAATTGCGTCGAGATTCAATACATCGGCCTGCAGCCGACTTGTCTCCAAGGGTCTGTTACTGCCTCGGGCACCACATGGTCCTTCTCCGGTGAGTCTAGATTTTCGATTCCAACGCAAAAATGATAGTTAATTGTAACGTTCAGCGCCTCCTAATGACGATAGAAGACTCAAATTGCGTCGAGATTCAATACATCGACCTCCAGTCGAGTTGTATCCAAGGGGATATTGCAGTCTCGGGCACCTCATGGTCGTTCTCTTGTAAGTCTAGATTTTCGAATCCGACGCAAAAATGATAGTTAATTGTAACGTTCAGGGCCTCCTAATGACGATGGAACTCTCAAATTGCGTCGAGATTCAATACATCGGCCTCCAGCCGACTTGTCTCCAAGGGGATATCGCTGCCACGGGCACCACATGGTCCGTCTCCGGTGAGTCTAGATTTTGGAATCCGACGCAAAAATGATAGTTAATTGTAACGTTCAGGGCCTCCTAATGCCGATCGAACACTCAAATTGCGTCGAGATTCAATACATCGGCCACCAGCCGACTTGTCTCCGAGGGTCTATTGCTGCCTCGGGCACCTTATGGTCGTTCTCCTGTGAGTCTAGATTTTCGAATCCGACGCAAAAATGATTGTTAATTGTAACGTTCAGGGCCTCCTAATGACGATGGAACTCTCAAATTGCGTCGAGATTCAATACATCGGCCTCCAGCCGACTTGTCTCCAAGGGGATATCGCTGCCTCGGGCACCACATGGTCCGTCTCCGGTGAGTCTAGATTTTCGAATCCGACGCAAAAATGATAGTTAATTGTAACGTTCAGGCCCTCCTAATGCCGATGGAACACTCAAATTGCGTCGAGATTCCATACATCGGCCTCCAGCCGACTTGTCTCCAAGGGTCAATTGCTTCCTCTGGCTCCTTATGGTCGATCTCCTGTGAGTCTATATTTTCGAATCCGACGCAAAAATGATAGTGAATTGTAACGTATAGGGCCTCCTAATGACGATGGAACACTCAAATTGCGTCGAGATTCAATACATCGGCCTCCAGCCGACTTGTCTCCAAGGGTCTATTGCTGCCTCGGGCACCTTATGGTCGTTCTCCTGTGAGTCTAGATTTTCGAATCCGTCGCAAAAATGATAGTTAATTGTAACGTTCAGGGCCTTGTAATGACGATGGAACACTCAAATCGCGTCGAGATTCAATACATCGGCCTGCAGCCGACTTGTCTCCAAGGGTCTATTGCTGCCTCGGGCACCACATGGTGCTTCTCCTGTGGGTCTAGATTTTCGAATCCGGCGCAAAACTGAAAGTGAATTGTAACGTTTGGGGCCTCCTAATGACGAAGGAACACTCAAATTGCGTCGAGATTCAATACATCGGCCTCCAGCCGACTTGACTCCAAGGGTCTCTTGCTGCCTCAGGCACCTCATGGTCTTTCTCCTGTGAGTCTAAATTTTCGAATCCGACGCATAAATGATAGTTAATAGTAACGTTCAGGGCCTTGTAATGACGATGGAACACTCAGATTGCGTCGACATTCAATACATCGGCCTGCTGCCGACTTGTCTCCAAGGGTCTATTGCTGCCTCGGGCACCACAAGGTCCTTCTCCTGCGAGTCTAGATTTTCGAATCCGACGCAAAAATGATAGTGAATTGTAACGTTTAGGGCCTCCTAATGACTATGGATCACTCAAATTGCGTCGAGATTCAATACATCGGCCTCCAGCCGACTTGTCTCCAAGGGTCTATTGCTGCCTCGGGCGCCACATGGTCCTTCTCCTGTGAGTCTAGATTTTCGAATCCGACGCAAAAATGATAGTTAATTGTAACGTTCAGGGCCTTGTAGTGACGATGGAACACTCAAATTGCGTCGAGATTCAATACATCGGCCTGCAGCCGACTTGTCTCCAAGGGTCTATTGCTGCCTCGGGCACCACATGGCCCTTCTCCTGTGAGTCTAGATTTTCGAACCCGACGCAAAACTGATAGTGAATTGTAACGTTTCGGGCCTCCTAATGACGATGGAACACTCAAATTGCGTCGAGATTCAATACATCGGCTTCCAGCCGACTTGTCTCCAAGGGTCTGTTGCTGCCTCAGGCACCTCATGGTCTTTCTCCTGTGAGTCTAAATTTTCGAATCCGACGCAAAAATAATAGTTAATTGTAACGTTCAGGGCCTTGTAATGACGATGGAACACTCGAATTGCGTCGAGATTCAATACATCGGCCTGCAGCCGACTTGTCTCCAAGGGTCTATTGCTGCCTCGGGCACCACATGGTCCTTCTCCTGCGAGTCTAGATTTTCGAATCCGACGCAAAAATGATAGTGAATTGTAACGTTTAGGGCCTCCTAATGACGATGGAACACTCAAATTGCGTCGAGATTCAATACATCCGCCTCCAGCCGACTTGTCTCCAAGGGTCTATTGCTGCCTCGGGCACCACATGGTCCTTTTCCTGTGAGTCTAGATTTACGAATCCGACGCAAAAATGATAGTTAATTGTAACGTTCAGGGCCTTGTAATGACGATGGAACACTCAAATTGCGTCGAGATTCAATACATCGGCCTGCAGCCGACTTGTCTCCAAGGGTCTGTTACTGCCTCGGGCACCACATGGTCCTTCTCCGGTGAGTCTAGATTTTCGATTCCAACGCAAAAAGATAGTTAATTGTAACGTTCAGCGCCTCCTAATGACGATAGAAGACTCAAATTGCGTCGAGATTCAATACATCGACCTCCAGTCGAGTTGTATCCAAGGGGATATTGCAGTCTCGGGCACCTCATGGTCGTTCTCTTGTAAGTCTAGATTTTCGAATCCGACGCAAAAATGATAGTTAATTGTAACGTTCAGGGCCTCCTAATGACGATGGAACTCTCAAGTTGCGTCGAGATTCAATACATCGGCCTCCAGCCGACTTGTCTCCAAGGGTCTATTGCTGCCTCGGGCACCTTATGGTCGTTCTCCTGTGAGTCTAGATTTTCGAATCCGACGCAAAAATGTTTGTTAATTGTAACGTTCAGGGCCTTGTAATGACGATAGAAGACTCAAATTGCGTCGAGATTCAATACATCGACCTCCAGTCGACTTGTATCCAAGAGGATATTGCAGTCTCCGGCACCTCATGGTCGTTCCCTTGTAAGTCTAGATTTTCGAATCCGACGCAAAAATGATAGTTAATTGTAACGTTCAGGGCCTCCTAATGCCGATGGAACACTCAAATTGCGTCGAGATTCAATACATCGGCCTCCAGCCGACTTGTCTCCAAGGGTCTATTGCTGCCTCGGGCACCTTATGGTCGTTCTCCTGTGAGTCTAGATTTTCGAATCCGGCGCAAAACTGAAAGTGAATTGTAACGTTTAGGACCTCCTAATGACGATGGAACACTCAAATTGCGTCGAGATTCAATACATCGGCCTCCAGCCGACTTGACTCCAAGGGTCTGTTGCTGCCTCAGGCACCTCATGGTCTTTCTCCTGTGAGTCTAAATTTTCGAATCCGACGCAAAAATGATAGTTAATTGTAACGTTCAGGGCCTTGTAATGACGATGGAACACTCAGATTGCGTCGAGATTCAATACATCGGCCTGCAGCCGACTTGTCTCCAAGGGTCTATTGCTGCCTCGGGCACCACATGGTCCTTCTCCTGCGAGTCTAGGATTTTCGAATCCGACGCAAAAATGATAGTGAATTGTAACGTTTAGGGCCTCCTAATGACTATGGATCACTCAAATTGCGTCGAGATTCAATACATCGGCCTCAGCCGACTTGTCTCCAAGGGTCTATTGCTGCCTCGGGCGCCACATAGTCCTTCTCCTGTGAGTCTAGATTTTCGAATCCGACGCAAAAATGATAGTTAATTGTAACGTTCAGGCCTTGTAGTGACGATGGAACACTCAAATTGCGTCGAGATTCAATACATCGGCCTGCAGCCGACTTGTCTCCAAGGGTCTGTTGCTGCCTCGGGCACCACATGGTCCTTCTCCTGTGAGTCTAGATTTTCGAATCCGACGCAAAACTGATAGTGAATTGTAACGTTTAGGGCCTCCTAATGACGATGGAACACTCAAATTGCGTCGAGATTCAATACATCGGCCTCCAGCCGACTTGTCTCCAAGGGGATATCGCTGCCTCGGGCACCACATGCTCCGTCTCCGGTGAGTCTACATTTTCTAATCCGACGCAAAAATGATAGTTAATTGTAACGTTCAGGGCCTCCTAATGCCGATGGAACACTCAAATTGCGTAGAGATTCAATACATCGGCCACCAGCCGACTTGTCTCGAAGGGTCTATTGCTGCCCCGGGCACCTTATGGTCGTTCTCCTGTGAGTTTAGATTTTCGAATCCGACGCAAAAATGATGTTAATTGTTACGTTCAGCGCCTCCTAATGACGATGGAACTCTCAAATTGCGTCGAGATTCAATACATCGGCCTCCAGCCGACTTGTCTCCAAGGGGATATCGCTGCCTCGGGCACCACATGGTCCGTCTCCGGTGAGTCTAGATTTTCGAATCCGACGCAAAAATGATAGTTAATTGTAACGTTCAGGGCCTCCTAATGCCGATGGAACACTCAAATTGCGTCGAGATTCAATACATCGGCCACCAGCCGACTTGTCTCCAAGGGTCTATTGCTGCCTCGGGCACCTTATGGTCGTTCTCCTGTGAGTCTAGATTTTCGAATCCGACGCAAAAATGATAGTTAATTGTAACGTTCAGGGCCTTGTAACGACGATGGAACACTCAAATTGCGTCGACATTCAATACATCGGCCTGCAGCCGATTTGTCTCCAAGGGTCTATTGCTGCCTCGGGCACCACATGGCCCTTCTCCTGTGAGTCTAGATTTTCGAACCCGACGCAAAACTGATAGTGAATTGTAACGTTTCGGGCCTCCTAATGACGATGGAAAACTCAAATTGCGTCGAGATTCAATACATCGGCTTCCAGCCGACTTGTCTCCAAGGGTCTGTTGCTGCCTCAGGCACCTCATGGTCTTTCTCCTGTGAGTCTAAATTTTCGAATCCGACGAAAAAATGATAGTGATTTGTAACGTTTAGGGCCTCCTAATGACGATGGAACACTCAAATTGCGTCGAGATTCAATACATCCGCCTCCAGCCGACTTGTCTCCAAGGGTCTATTGCTGCCTCGGGCACCACATGGTCCTTTTCCTGTGAGTCTAGATTTTCGAATCCGACGCAAAAATGATAGTTAATTGTAACGTTCAGGGCCTTGTAATGACGATGGAACACTCAAATTGCGTCGAGATTCAATACATCGGCCTGCAGCCGACTTGTCTCCAAGGGTCTGTTACTGCCTCGGGCACCACATGGTCCTTCTCCGGTGAGTCTAGATTTTCGATTCCAACGCAAAAATGATAGTTAATTGTAACGTTCAGCGCCTCCTAATGACGATAGAAGACTCAAATTGCGTCGAGATTCAATACATCGACCTCCAGTCGAGTTGTATCCAAGGGGATATTGCAGTCTCGGGCACCTCATGGTCGTTCTCTTGTAAGTCTAGATTTTCGAATCCGACGCAAAAATGATAGTTAATTGTAACGTTCAGGGCCTCCTAATGACGATGGAACTCTCAAATTGCGTCGAGATTCAATACATCGGCCTCCAGCCGACTTGTCTCCAAGGGGATATCGCTGCCACGGGCACCACATGGTCCGTCTCCGGTGAGTCTAGATTTTGGAATCCGACGCAAAAATGATAGTTAATTGTAACGTTCAGGGCCTCCTAATGCCGATCGAACACTCAAATTGCGTCGAGATTCAATACATCGGCCACCAGCCGACTTGTCTCCGAGGGTCTATTGCTGCCTCGGGCACCTTATGGTCGTTCTCCTGTGAGTCTAGATTTTCGAATCCGGCGCAAAACTGAAAGTGAATTGTAACGTTTAGGACCTCCTAATGACGATGGAACACTCAAATTGCGTCGAGATTCAATACATCGGCCTCCAGCCGACTTGACTCCAAGGGTCTGTTGCTGCCTCAGGCACCTCATGGTCTTTCTCCTGTGAGTCTAAATTTTCGAATCCGACGCAAAAATGATAGTTAATTGTAACGTTCAGGGCCTTGTAATGACGATGGAACACTCAGATTGCGTCGAGATTCAATACATCGGCCTGCAGCCGACTTGTCTCCAAGGGTCTATTGCTGCCTCGGGCACCACATGGTCCTTCTCCTGCGAGTCTAGATTTTCGAATCCGACGCAAAAATGATAGTGAATTGTAACGTTTAGGGCCTCCTAATGACTATGGATCACTCAAATTGCGTCGAGATTCAATACATCGGCCTCCAGCCGACTTGTCTCCAAGGGTCTATTGCTGCCTCGGGCGCCACATAGTCCTTCTCCTGTGAGTCTAGATTTTCGAATCCGACGCAAAAATGATAGTTAATTGTAACGTTCAGGGCCTTGTAGTGACGATGGAACACTCAAATTGCGTCGAGATTCAATACATCGGCCTGCAGCCGACTTGTCTCCAAGGGTCTGTTGCTGCCTCGGGCACCACATGGTCCTTCTCCTGTGAGTCTAGATTTTCGAATCCGACGCAAAACTGATAGTGAATTGTAACGTTTAGGGCCTCCTAATGACGATGGAACACTCAAATTGCGTCGAGATTCAATACATCGGCCTCCAGCCGACTTGTCTCCAAGGGGATATCGCTGCCTCGGGCACCACATGCTCCGTCTCCGGTGAGTCTACATTTTCTAATCCGACGCAAAAATGATAGTTAATTGTAACGTTCAGGGCCTCCTAATGCCGATGGAACACTCAAATTGCGTAGAGATTCAATACATCGGCCACCAGCCGACTTGTCTCGAAGGGTCTATTGCTGCCCCGGGCACCTTATGGTCGTTCTCCTGTGAGTTTAGATTTTCGAATCCGACGCAAAAATGATGTTAATTGTTACGTTCAGCGCCTCCTAATGACGATGGAACTCTCAAATTGCGTCGAGATTCAATACATCGGCCTCCAGCCGACTTGTCTCCAAGGGGATATCGCTGCCTCGGGCACCACATGGTCCGTCTCCGGTGAGTCTAGATTTTCGAATCCGACGCAAAAATGATAGTTAATTGTAACGTTCAGGGCCTCCTAATGCCGATGGAACACTCAAATTGCGTCGAGATTCAATACATCGGCCACCAGCCGACTTGTCTCCAAGGGTCTATTGCTGCCTCGGGCACCTTATGGTCGTTCTCCTGTGAGTCTAGATTTTCGAATCCGACGCAAAAATGATAGTTAATTGTAACGTTCAGGGCCTTGTAACGACGATGGAACACTCAAATTGCGTCGACATTCAATACATCGGCCTGCAGCCGATTTGTCTCCAAGGGTCTATTGCTGCCTCGGGCACCACATGGCCCTTCTCCTGTGAGTCTAGATTTTCGAACCCGACGCAAAACTGATAGTGAATTGTAACGTTTCGGGCCTCCTAATGACGATGGAAAACTCAAATTGCGTCGAGATTCAATACATCGGCTTCCAGCCGACTTGTCTCCAAGGGTCTGTTGCTGCCTCAGGCACCTCATGGTCTTTCTCCTGTGAGTCTAAATTTTCGAATCCGACGCAAAAATAATAGTTAATTGTAACGTTCAGGGCCTTGTAATGACGATGGAACACTCAAATTGCGTCGAGATTCAATACATCGGCCTGCAGCCGACTTGTCTCCAAGGGTCTATTGCTGCCTCGGGCACCACATGGTCCTTCTCCTGCGAGTCTAGATTTTCGAATCCGACGCAAAAATGATAGTGATTTGTAACGTTTAGGGCCTCCTAATGACGATGGAACACTCAAATTGCGTCGAGATTCAATACATCCGCCTCCAGCCGACTTGTCTCCAAGGGTCTATTGCTGCCTCGGGCACCACATGGTCCTTTTCCTGTGAGTCTAGATTTTCGAATCCGACGCAAAAATGATAGTTAATTGTAACGTTCAGGGCCTTGTAATGACGATGGAACACTCAAATTGCGTCGAGATTCAATACATCGGCCTGCAGCCGACTTGTCTCCAAGGGTCTGTTACTGCCTCGGGCACCACATGGTCCTTCTCCGGTGAGTCTAGATTTTCGATTCCAACGCAAAAATGATAGTTAATTGTAACGTTCAGCGCCTCCTAATGACGATAGAAGACTCAAATTGCGTCGAGATTCAATACATCGACCTCCAGTCGAGTTGTATCCAAGGGGATATTGCAGTCTCGGGCACCTCATGGTCGTTCTCTTGTAAGTCTAGATTTTCGAATCCGACGCAAAAATGATAGTTAATTGTAACGTTCAGGGCCTCCTAATGACGATGGAACTCTCAAATTGCGTCGAGATTCAATACATCGGCCTCCAGCCGACTTGTCTCCAAGGGGATATCGCTGCCACGGGCACCACATGGTCCGTCTCCGGTGAGTCTAGATTTTGGAATCCGACGCAAAAATGATAGTTAATTGTAACGTTCAGGGCCTCCTAATGCCGATCGAACACTCAAATTGCGTCGAGATTCAATACATCGGCCACCAGCCGACTTGTCTCCGAGGGTCTATTGCTGCCTCGGGCACCTTATGGTCGTTCTCCTGTGAGTCTAGATTTTCGAATCCGACGCAAAAATGATTGTTAATTGTAACGTTCAGGGCCTCCTAATGACGATGGAACTCTCAAATTGCGTCGAGATTCAATACATCGGCCTCCAGCCGACTTGTCTCCAAGGGGATATCGCTGCCTCGGGCACCACATGGTCCGTCTCCGGTGAGTCTAGATTTTCGAATCCGACGCAAAAATGATAGTTAATTGTAACGTTCAGGCCCTCCTAATGCCGATGGAACACTCAAATTGCGTCGAGATTCCATACATCGGCCTCCAGCCGACTTGTCTCCAAGGGTCAATTGCTTCCTCTGGCTCCTTATGGTCGATCTCCTGTGAGTCTATATTTTCGAATCCGACGCAAAAATGATAGTGAATTGTAACGTTTAGGGCCTCCTAATGACGATGGAACACTCAAATTGCGTCGAGATTCAATACATCGGCCTCCAGCCGACTTGTCTCCAAGGGTCTATTGCTGCCTCGGGCACCTTATGGTCGTTCTCCTGTGAGTCTAGATTTTCGAATCCGTCGCAAAAATGATAGTTAATTGTAACGTTCAGGGCCTTGTAATGACGATGGAACACTCAAATCGCGTCGAGATTCAATACATCGGCCTGCAGCCGACTTGTCTCCAAGGGTCTATTGCTGCCTCGGGCACCACATGGTGCTTCTCCTGTGGGTCTAGATTTTCGAATCCGGCGCAAAACTGAGAGTGAATTGTAACGTTTGGGGCCTCCTAATGACGAAGGAACACTCAAATTGCGTCGAGATTCAATACATCGGCCTCCAGCCGACTTGACTCCAAGGGTCTGTTGCTGCCTCAGGCACCTCATGGTCTTTCTCCTGTGAGTCTAAATTTTCGAATCCGACGCAAAAATGATAGTTAATAGTAACGTTCAGGGCCTTGTAATGACGATGGAACACTCAGATTGCGTCGACATTCAATACATCGGCCTGCTGCCGACTTGTCTCCAAGGGTCTATTGCTGCCTCGGGCACCACAAGGTCCTTCTCCTGCGAGTCTAGATTTTCGAATCCGACGCAAAAATGATAGTGAATTGTAACGTTTAGGGCCTCCTAATGACTATGGATCACTCAAATTGCGTCGAGATTCAATACATCGGCCTCCAGCCGACTTGTCTCCAAGGGTCTATTGCTGCCTCGGGCGCCACATGGTCCTTCTCCTGTGAGTCTAGATTTTCGAATCCGACGCAAAAATGATAGTTAATTGTAACGTTCAGGGCCTTGTAGTGACGATGGAACACTCAAATTGCGTCGAGATTCAATACATCGGCCTGCAGCCGACTTGTCTCCAAGGGTCTATTGCTGCCTCGGGCACCACATGGCCCTTCTCCTGTGAGTCTAGATTTTCGAACCCGACGCAAAACTGATAGTGAATTGTAACGTTTCGGGCCTCCTAATGACGATGGAACACTCAAATTGCGTCGAGATTCAATACATCGGCTTCCAGCCGACTTGTCTCCAAGGGTCTGTTGCTGCCTCAGGCACCTCATGGTCTTTCTCCTGTGAGTCTAAATTTTCGAATCCGACGCAAAAATAATAGTTAATTGTAACGTTCAGGGCCTTGTAATGACGATGGAACACTCAAATTGCGTCGAGATTCAATACATCGGCCTGCAGCCGACTTGTCCTCCAAGGGTCTATTGCTGCCTCGGGCACCACATGGTCCTTCTCCTGCGAGTCTAGATTTTCGAATCCGACGCAAAAATGATAGTGAATTGTAACGTTTAGGGCCTCCTAATGACGATGGAACACTCAAATTGCGTCGAGATTCAATACATCGGCCTGCAGCCGACTTGTCTCCAAGGGTCTGTTACTGCCTCGGGCACCACATGGTCCTTCTCCGGTGAGTCTAGATTTTCGATTCCAACGCAAAAAGATAGTTAATTGTAACGTTCAGCGCCTCCTAATGACGATAGAAGACTCAAATTGCGTCGAGATTCAATACATCGACCTCCAGTCGAGTTGTATCCAAGGCGATATTGCAGTCTCGGGCACCTCATGGTCGTTCTCTTGTAAGTCTAGATTTTCGAATCCGACGCAAAAATGATAGTTAATTGTAACGTTCAGGGCCTCCTAATGACGATGGAACTCTCAAATTGCGTCGAGATTCAATACATCGGCCTCCAGCCGACTTGTCTCCAAGGGTCTATTGCTGCCTCGGGCACCTTATGGTCGTTCTCCTGTGAGTCTAGATTTTCGAATCCGTCGCAAAAATGATAGTTAATTGTAACGTTCAGGGCCTTGTAATGACGATGGAACACTCAAATCGCGTCGAGATTCATTACATCGGCCTGCAGCCGACTTGTCTCCAAGGGTCTATTGCTGCCTCGGGCACCACATGATGCTTCTCCTGTGGGTCTAGATTTTCGAATCCGGCGCAAAACTGAAAGTGAATTGTAACGTTTGGGGCCTCCTAATGACGAAGGAACACTCAAATTGCGTCGAGATTCAATACATCGGCCTCCAGCCGACTTGACTCCAAGGGTCTGTTGCTGCCTCAGGCACCTCATGGGTCTTTCTCCTGTGAGTCTAAATTTTCGAATCCGACGCAAAAATGATAGTTAATTGTAACGTTCAGGGCCTTGTAATGACGATGGAACACTCAGATTTGCGTCGAGATTCAATACATCGGCCTGCAGCCGACTTGTCTCCAAGGGTCTATTGCTGCCTCGGGCACCACACGGTCCTTCTCCTGCGGGTCTAGATTTTCGAATCCGACGCAAAAATGATAGTGAATTGTAACGTTTAGGGCCTCCTAATGACTATGGATCACTCAAATTGCGTCGAGATTCAATACATCGGCCTCCAGCCGACTTGTCTCCAAGGGTCTATTGCTGCCTCGGGCGCCACATGGTCCTTCTCCTGTGAGTCTAGATTTTCGAATCCGACGCAAAAATGATAGTTAATTGTAACGTTCAGGGCCTTGTAGTGACGATGGAACACTCAAATTGCGTCGAGATTCAATACATCGGCCTGCAGCCAACTTGTCTCCAAGGGTCTGTTGCTGCCTCGGGCACCACATGGTCCTTCTCCTGTGAGTCTAGATTTTTCGAATCCGACGCAAAACTGATAGTGAATTGTAACGTTTAGGGCCTCCTAATGACGATGGAACACTCAAATTGCGTCGAGATTCAATACATCGGCCGCCAGCCGACTTGTCTCCAAGGGGATATCGCTGCCTCGGGCACCACGTGGTCCGTCTCCGGTGAGTCTAGATTTTCGAATCCGACGCAAAAATGATAGTTAATTGTAACGTTCAGGGCCTCCTAATGCCGATGGAACACTCAAATTGCGTCGAGATTCAATACATCGGCCACCAGCCGAATTGTCTCCAAGGGTCTATTGCTGCCTCGGGCACCTTATGGTCGTTCTCCTGTGAGTCTAGATTTTCGAATCCGACGCAAAAATGATAGTTAATTGTAACGTTCAGGGCCTTGTAATGACGATGGAACACTCAAATTGCGTCGACATTCAATACATCGGCCTGCAGCCGATTTGTCTCCAAGGGTCTATTGCTGCCCTCGGGCACACATGGCCCTTCTCCTGTGAGTCTAGATTTTCGAACCCGACGCAAAACTGATAGTGAATTGTAACGTTTCGGGCCTCCTAATGACGATGGAACACTCAAATTGCGTCGAGATTCAATACATCGGCTTCCAGCCGACTTGTCTCCAAGGGTCTGTTGCTGCCTCAGGCACCTCATGGTCTTTCTCCTGTGAGTCTAAATTTTCGAATCCGACGCAAAAATAATAGTTAATTGTAACGTTCAGGGCCTTGTAATGACGATGGAACACCCAAATTGCGTCGAGATTCAATACATCGGCCTGCAGCCGACTTGTCTCCAAGGGTCTATTGCTGCCTCGGGCACCACTTGGTCCTTCTCCTGCGAGTCTAGATTTTCGAATCCGACGCAAAAATGATTGTGAATTGTAACGTTCAGGGCTCCTAATGCCGATGGAACACTCAAATTGCGTCGAGATTCAATACATCGGCCTCCAGCCGACTTGTCTCCAAGGGTCTATTGCTGCCTCGGGCACCTTATGTTCGTTCTCCTGTGAGTCTAGATTTTCGAATCCGTCGCAAAAATGTTTGTTAATTGTAACGTTCAGGGCCTTGTAAATGACGATAGAAGACTCAAATTGCGTCGAGATTCAATACATCGACCTCCAGTCGACTTGTATCCAAGAGGATATTGCAGTCTCGGGCACCTCATGGTCGTTCCCTTGTAAGTCTAGATTTTCGAATCCGACGTAAAAATGATAGTTAATTGTAACGTTCAGGGCCTCCTAATGCCGATGGAACACTCAAATTGCGTCGAGATTCAATACATCGGCCTCCAGCCGACTTGTCTCCAAGGGTCTATTGCTGCCTCGGGCACCTTATGGTCGTTCTCCTGTGGCCTCCTAATGCCGATGGAACACTCAAATTGCGTCGAGATTCAATACATCGGCCTCCAGCCGACTTGTCTCCAGGGTCTATTGCTGCCTCGGGCACCTTATGGTCGTTCTCCTGTGAGTCTAGATTTTCGAATCCGAAACAAAAATGATAGTTAATTGTAACGTTCAGGGCCTTGTAATGACGATGGAACACTCTAATTGCGTCGAGATTCAATACATCTGTCTGCAGCCGACTTGTCTCCAAGGGTCTATTGCTGCCTTGGGCACCACATGGTCCTTCTCCTGTGGGTCTAGATTTTCGAACCCGACGCAAAACTGAAAGTGAATTGTAACGTTTAGGGCCTCCTAATGACGATGGAACACTCAAATTGCGTCGAGATTCAATACATCGGCCTCCAGCCGACTTGACTCCAAGGGTCTGTTGCTGCCTCAGGCACCTCATGGTCTTTCTCCTGTGAGTCTAAATTTTCGAATCCGACGCAAAAATGATAGTTAATTGTAACGTTCAAGGCCTTGTAATGACGATGGAACACTCAGATTGCGTCGAGATTCAATACAACGGCCTGCAGCCGACTTGTCTCCAAGGGTCTATTGCTGCCTCGGGCACCACATGGTCCTTCTCCTGCGAGTCTAGATTTTCGAATCCGACGCAAAAATGATAGTGAATTGTAACGTGTAGGGCCTCCTAATGACTATGGAACACTCAAATTGCGTCGAGATTCAATACATCGGCCTCCAGCCGACTTGTCTCCAAGGGTCTATTGCTGCCTCGGGCACCACATGGTCCTTCTCCTGTGAGTCTAGACCTTCGAATCCGACGCAAAAATGATAGTTAATTGTAACGTTCAGGGCCTTGTAGTGACGATGGAACACTCAAATTGCGTCGAGATTCAATACATCGGCCTGCAGCCGACTTGTCTCCAAGGGTCTGTTTCTGCCTCAGGCACCTCATGGTCTTTCTCCTGTGAGTCTAAATTTTCGAATCCGACGCAAAAATGATAGTTAATAGTAACGTTCAGGGCCTTGTAATGACGATGGAACACTCAGATTGCGTCGACATTCAATACATCGGCCTGCAGCCGACTTGTCTCCAAGGGTCTATTGCTGCCTCGGGCACCACAAGGTCCTTCTCCTGCGAGTCTAGATTTTCGAATCCGACGCAAAAATGATAGTGAATTGTAACGTTTAGGGCCTCCTAATGACTATGGATCACTCAAATTGCGTCGAGATTCAATACATCGGCCTCCAGCCGACTTGTCTCCAAGGGTCTATTGCTGCCTCGGGCGCCACATGGTCCTTCTCCTGTGAGTCTAGATTTTCGAATCCGACGCAAAAATGATAGTTAATTGTAACGTTCAGGGCCTTGTAGTGACGATGGAACACTCAAATTGCGTCGAGATTCAATACATCGGCCTGCAGCCGACTTGTCTCCAAGGGTCTATTGCTGCCTCGGGCACCACATGGCCCTTCTCCTGTGAGTCTAGATTTTCGAACCCGACGCAAAACTGATAGTGAATTGTAACGTTTCGGGCCTCCTAATGACGATGGAACACTCAAATTGCGTCGAGATTCAATACATCGGCTTCCAGCCGACTTGTCTCCAAGGGTCTGTTGCTGCCTCAGGCACCTCATGGTCTTTCTCCTGTGAGTCTAAATTTTCGAATCCGACGCAAAAATAATAGTTAATTGTAACGTTCAGGGCCTTGTAATGACGATGGAACACTCAAATTGCGTCGAGATTCAATACATCGGCCTGCAGCCGACTTGTCTCCAAGGGTCTATTGCTGCCTCGGGCACCACATGGTCCTTCTCCTGCGAGTCTAGATTTTCGAATCCGACGCAAAAATGATAGTGAATTGTAACGTTTAGGGCCTCCTAATGACGATGGAACACTCAAATTGCGTCGAGATTCAATACATCCGCCTCCAGCCGACTTGTCTCCAAGGGTCTATTGCTGCCTCGGGCACCACATGGTCCTTTTCCTGTGAGTCTAGATTTACGAATCCGACGCAAAAATGATAGTTAATTGTAACGTTCAGGGCCTTGTAATGACGATGGAACACTCAAATTGCGTCGAGATTCAATACATCGGCCTGCAGCCGACTTGTCTCCAAGGGTCTGTTACTGCCTCGGGCACCACATGGTCCTTCTCCGGTGAGTCTAGATTTTCGATTCCAACGCAAAAATGATAGTTAATTGTAACGTTCAGCGCCTCCTAATGACGATAGAAGACTCAAATTGCGTCGAGATTCAATACATCGACCTCCAGTCGAGTTGTATCCAAGGGGATATTGCAGTCTCGGGCACCTCATGGTCGTTCTCTTGTAAGTCTAGATTTTCGAATCCGACGCAAAAATGATAGTTAATTGTAACGTTCAGGGCCTCCTAATGACGATGGAACTCTCA
Organism: Schistocerca americana; assembly: GCF_021461395.2. NCBI lineage: Eukaryota > Metazoa > Arthropoda > Insecta > Orthoptera > Acrididae > Schistocerca > Schistocerca americana. The sequence continues at coordinate 19,952 of NW_025725544.1, forward strand.
AATTGCGTCGAGATTCAATACATCGGCCTGCAGCCGACTTGTCTCCAAGGGTCTATTGCTGCCTCGGGCACCACATGGTGCTTCTCCTGTAGGTCTAGATTTTCGAATCCGGCGCAAAACTGAAAGTGAATTGTAACGTTTGGGGCCTCCTAATGACAAAGGAACACTCAAATTGCGTCGAGATTCAATACATCGGCCTCCAGCCGACTTGACTCCAAGGGTCTGTTGCTGCCTCAGGCACCTCATGGTCTTTCTCCTGTGAGTCTAAATTTTCGAATCCGACGCAAAAATGATAGTTAATTGTAACGTTCAGGGCCTTGTAATGACGATGGAACACTCAGATTGCGTCGAGATTCAATACATCGGCCTGCAGCCGACTTGTCTCCAAGGGTCTATTGCTGCCTCGGGCACCACACGGTCCTTCTCCTGCGAGTCTAGATTTTCGAATCCGACGCAAAAATGATAGTGAATTGTAACGTTTAGGGCCTCCTAATGACTATGGATCACTCAAATTGCGTCGAGATTCAATACATCGGCCTCCAGCCGACTTGTCTCCAAGGGTCTATTGCTGCCTCGGGCGCCACATGGTCCTTCTCCTGTGAGTCTAGATTTTCGAATCCGACGCAAAAATGATAGTTAATTGTAACGTTCAGGGCCTTGTAGTGACGATGGAACACTCAAATTGCGTCGAGATTCAATACATCGGCCTGCAGCCAACTTGTCTCCAAGGGTCTGTTGCTGCCTCGGGCACCACATGGTCCTTCTCCTGTGAGTCTAGATTTTCGAATCCGACGCAAAACTGATAGTGAATTGTAACGTTTAGGGCCTCCTAATGACGATGGAACACTCAAATTGCGTCGAGATTCAATACATCGGCCTCCAGCCGACTTGTCTCCAAGGGGATATCGCTGCCTCGGGCACCACGTGGTCCGTCTCCGGTGAGTCTAGATTTTCGAATCCGACGCAAAAATGATAGTTAATTGTAACGTTCAGGGCCTCCTAATGCCGATGGAACACTCAAATTGCGTCGAGATTCAATACATCGGCCACCAGCCGACTTGTCTCCAAAGGTCTATTGCTGCCTCGGGCACCTTATGGTCGTTCTCCTGTGAGTCTAGATTTTCGAATCCGACGCAAAAATGATAGTTAATTGTAACGTTCAGGGCCTTGTAATGACGATGGAACACTCAAATTGCGTCGACATTCAATACATCGGCCTGCAGCCGATTTGTCTCCAAGGGTCTATTGCTGCCTCGGGCACCACATGGCCCTTCTCCTGTGAGTCTAGATTTTCGAACCCGACGCAAAACTGATAGTGAATTGTAACGTTTCGGGCCTCCTAATGACGATGGAACACTCAAATTGCGTCGAGATTCAATACATCGGCTTCCAGCCGACTTGTCTCCAAGGGTCTGTTGCTGCCTCAGGCACCTCATGGTCTTTCTCCTGTGAGTCTAAATTTTCGAATCCGACGCAAAAATAATAGTTAATTGTAACGTTCAGGGCCTTGTAATGACGATGGAACACCCAAATTGCGTCGAGATTCAATACATCGGCCTGCAGCCGACTTGTCTCCAAGGGTCTATTGCTGCCTCGGGCACCACTTGGTCCTTCTCCTGCGAGTCTAGATTTTCGAATCCGACGCGAAAATGATTGTGAATTGTAACGTTCAGGGCCTCCTAATGCCGATGGAACACTCAAATTGCGTCGAGATTCAATACATCGGCCTCCAGCCGACTTGTCTCCAAGGGTCTATTGCTGCCTCGGGCACCTTATGTTCGTTCTCCTGTGAGTCTAGATTTTCGAATCCGTCGCAAAAATGTTTGTTAATTGTAACGTTCAGGGCCTTGTAATGACGATAGAAGACTCAAATTGCGTCGAGATTCAATACATCGACCTCCAGTCGACTTGTATCCAAGAGGATATTGCAGTCTCGGGCACCTCATGGTCGTTCCCTTGTAAGTCTAGATTTTCGAATCCGACGTAAAAATGATAGTTAATTGTAACGTTCAGGGCCTCCTAATGCCGATGGAACACTCAAATTGCGTCGAGATTCAATACATCGGCCTCCAGCCGACTTGTCTCCAAGGGTCTATCGCTGCCTCGGGCACCTTATGGTCGTTCTCCTGTGGCCTCCTAATGCCGATGGAACACTCAAATTGCGTCGAGATTCAATACATCGGCCTCCAGCCGAATTGTCTCCAAGGGTCTATTGCTGCCTCGGGCACCTTATGGTCGTTCTCCTGTGAGTCTAGATTTTCGAATCCGAAACAAAAATGATAGTTAATTGTAACGTTCAGGGCCTTGTAATGACGATGGAACACTCTAATTGCGTCGAGATTCAATACATCTGTCTGCAGCCGACTTGTCTCCAAGGGTCTATTGCTGCCTTGGGCACCACATGGTCCTTCTCCTGTGGGTCTAGATTTTCGAACCCGACGCAAAACTGAAAGTGAATTGTAACGTTTGGGGCCTTCTAATGACGATGGAACACTCAAATTGCGTCGAGATTCAATACATCGGCCTCCAGCCGACTTGACTCCAAGGGTCTGTTGCTGCCTCAGGCACCTCATGGTCTTTCTCCTGTGAGTCTAAATTTTCGAATCCGACGCAAAAATGATAGTTAATTGTAACGTTCAAGGCCTTGTAATGACGATGGAACACTCAGATTGCGTCGAGATTCAATACATCGGCCTGCAGCCGACTTGTCTCCAAGGGTCTATTGCTGCCTCGGGCACCACATGGTCCTTCTCCTGCGAGTCTAGATTTTCGAATCCGACGCAAAAATGATAGTGAATTGTAACGTGTAGGGCCTCCTAATGACTATGGAACACTCAAATTGCGTCGAGATTCAATACATCGGCCTCCAGCCGACTTGTCTCCAAGGGTCTATTGCTGCCTCGGGCACCACATGGTCCTTCTCCTGTGAGTCTAGACTTTCGAATCCGACGCAAAAATGATAGTTAATTGTAACGTTCAGGGCCTTGTAGTGACGATGGAACACTCAAATTGCGTCGAGATTCAATACATCGGCCTGCAGCCGACTTGTCTCCAAGGGTCTGTTGCTGCCTCGGGCACCACATGGTCGTTCTCCTGTGAGTCTAGATTTTCGAATCCGACGCAAAAATGATAGTTAATTGTAACGTTCAGGGCCTTGTAATGACGATGGAACACTCAAATTGCGTCAAGATTCAATACATCGGCCTGCAGCCGACTTGTCTCCAAGGGTCTATTGCTGCCTCGGGCACCACATGGTCCGTCTCCGGTGAGTCTAGATTTTCGAATCCGACGCAAAAATGATAGTTAATTGTAACGTTCAGGGCCTCCTAATGCCGATGGAACACTCAAATTGCGTCGAGATTCAATACATCGGCCACCAGCCGACTTGTCTCCAAGGGTCTGTTGCTGCCTCAGGCACCTCATGGTCTTTCTCCTGTGAGTCTAAATTTTCGAATCCGACGCAAAAATGATAGTTAATTGTAACGTTCAAGGCCTTGTAATGACGATGGAACACTCAGATTGCGTCGAGATTCAATACATCGGCCTGCAGCCGACTTGTCTCCAAGGGTCTATTGCTGCCTCGGGCACCACATGGTCCTTCTCCTGCGAGTCTAGATTTTCGAATCCGACGCAAAAATGATAGTGAATTGTAACGTGTAGGGCCTCCTAATGACTATGGAACACTCAAATTGCGTCGAGATTCAATACATCGGCCTCCAGCCGACTTGTCTCCAAGGGTCTATTGCTGCCTCGGGCACCACATGGTCCTTCTCCTGTGAGTCTAGACTTTCGAATCCGACGCAAAAATGATAGTTAATTGTAACGTTCAGGGCCTTGTAGTGACGATGGAACACTCAAATTGCGTCGAGATTCAATACATCGGCCTGCAGCCGACTTGTCTCCAAGGGTCTGTTTCTGCCTCAGGCACCTCATGGTCTTTCTCCTGTGAGTCTAAATTTTCGAATCCGACGCAAAAATGATAGTTAATAGTAACGTTCAGGGCCTTGTAATGACGATGGAACACTCAGATTGCGTCGACATTCAATACATCGGCCTGCAGCCGACTTGTCTCCAAGGGTCTATTGCTGCCTCGGGCACCACAAGGTCCTTCTCCTGCGAGTCTAGATTTTCGAATCCGACGCAAAAATGATAGTGAATTGTAACGTTTAGGGCCTCCTAATGACTATGGATCACTCAAATTGCGTCGAGATTCAATACATCGGCCTCCAGCCGACTTGTCTCCAAGGGTCTATTGCTGCCTCGGGCGCCACATGGTCCTTCTCCTGTGAGTCTAGATTTTCGAATCCGACGCAAAAATGATAGTTAATTGTAACGTTCAGGGCCTTGTAGTGACGATGGAACACTCAAATTGCGTCGAGATTCAATACATCGGCCTGCAGCCGACTTGTCTCCAAGGGTCTATTGCTGCCTCGGGCACCACATGGCCCTTCTCCTGTGAGTCTAGATTTTCGAACCCGACGCAAAACTGATAGTGAATTGTAACGTTTCGGGCCTCCTAATGACGATGGAACACTCAAATTGCGTCGAGATTCAATACATCGGCTTCCAGCCGACTTGTCTCCAAGGGTCTGTTGCTGCCTCAGGCACCTCATGGTCTTTCTCCTGTGAGTCTAAATTTTCGAATCCGACGCAAAAATAATAGTTAATTGTAACGTTCAGGGCCTTGTAATGACGATGGAACACTCAAATTGCGTCGAGATTCAATACATCGGCCTGCAGCCGACTTGTCTCCAAGGGTCTATTGCTGCCTCGGGCACCACATGGTCCTTCTCCTGCGAGTCTAGATTTTCGAATCCGACGCAAAAATGATAGTGAATTGTAACGTTTAGGGCCTCCTAATGACGATGGAACACTCAAATTGCGTCGAGATTCAATACATCCGCCTCCAGCCGACTTGTCTCCAAGGGTCTATTGCTGCCTCGGGCACCACATGGTCCTTTTCCTGTGAGTCTAGATTTACGAATCCGACGCAAAAATGATAGTTAATTGTAACGTTCAGGGCCTTGTAATGACGATGGAACACTCAAATTGCGTCGAGATTCAATACATCGGCCTGCAGCCGACTTGTCTCCAAGGGTCTGTTACTGCCTCGGGCACCACATGGTCCTTCTCCGGTGAGTCTAGATTTTCGATTCCAACGCAAAAATGATAGTTAATTGTAACGTTCAGCGCCTCCTAATGACGATAGAAGACTCAAATTGCGTCGAGATTCAATACATCGACCTCCAGTCGAGTTGTATCCAAGGGGATATTGCAGTCTCGGGCACCTCATGGTCGTTCTCTTGTAAGTCTAGATTTTCGAATCCGACGCAAAAATGATAGTTAATTGTAACGTTCAGGGCCTCCTAATGACGATGGAACTCTCAAATTGCGTCGAGATTCAATACATCGGCCTCCAGCCGACTTGTCTCCAAGGGTCTATTGCTGCCTCGGGCACCTTATGGTCGTTCTCCTGTGAGTCTAGATTTTCGAATCCGTCGCAAAAATGATAGTTAATTGTAACGTTCAGGGCCTTGTAATGACGATGGAACACTCAAATCGCGTCGAGATTCAATACATCGGCCTGCAGCCGACTTGTCTCCAAGGGTCTATTGCTGCCTCGGGCACCACATGGTGCTTCTCCTGTGGGTCTAGATTTTCGAATCCGGCGCAAAACTGAAAGTGAATTGTAACGTTTGGGGCCTCCTAATGACGAAGGAACACTCAAATTGCGTCGAGATTCAATACATCGGCCTCCAGCCGACTTGACTCCAAGGGTCTGTTGCTGCCTCAGGCACCTCATGGTCTTTCTCCTGTGAGTCTAAATTTTCGAATCCGACGCAAAAATGATAGTTAATTGTAACGTTCAGGGCCTTGTAATGACGATGGAACACTCAGATTGCGTCGAGATTCAATACATCGGCCTGCAGCCGACTTGTCTCCAAGGGTCTATTGCTGCCTCGGGCACCACACGGTCCTTCTCCTGCGAGTCTAGATTTTCGAATCCGACGCAAAAATGATAGTGAATTGTAACGTTTAGGGCCTCCTAATGACTATGGATCACTCAAATTGCGTCGAGATTCAATACATCGGCCTCCAGCCGACTTGTCTCCAAGGGTCTATTGCTGCCTCGGGCGCCACATGGTCCTTCTCCTGTGAGTCTAGATTTTCGAATCCGACGCAAAAATGATAGTTAATTGTAACGTTCAGGGCCTTGTAGTGACGATGGAACACTCAAATTGCGTCGAGATTCAATACATCGGCCTGCAGCCAACTTGTCTCCAAGGGTCTGTTGCTGCCTCGGGCACCACATGGTCCTTCTCCTGTGAGTCTAGATTTTCGAATCCGACGCAAAACTGATAGTGAATTGTAACGTTTAGGGCCTCCTAATGACGATGGAACACTCAAATTGCGTCGAGATTCAATACATCGGCCTCCAGCCGACTTGTCTCCAAGGGGATATCGCTGCCTCGGGCACCACGTGGTCCGTCTCCGGTGAGTCTAGATTTTCGAATCCGACGCAAAAATGATAGTTAATTGTAACGTTCAGGGCCTCCTGATGCCGATGGAACACTCAAATTGCGTCGAGATTCAATACATCGGCCACCAGCCGACTTGTCTCCAAGGGTCTATTGCTGCCTCGGGCACCTTATGGTCGTTCTCCTGTGAGTCTAGATTTTCGAATCCGACGCAAAAATGATAGTTAATTGTAACGTTCAGGGCCTTGTAATGACGATGGAACACTCAAATTGCGTCGACATTCAATACATCGGCCTGCAACCGATTTGTCTCCAAGGGTCTATTGCTGCCTCGGGCACCACATGGCCCTTCTCCTGTGAGTCTAGATTTTCGAACCCGACGCAAAACTGATAGTGAATTGTAACGTTTCGGGCCTCCTAATGACGATGGAACACTCAAATTGCGTCGAGATTCAATACATCGGCTTCCAGCCGACTTGTCTCCAAGGGTCTGTTGCTGCCTCAGGCACCTCATGGTCTTTCTCCTGTGAGTCTAAATTTTCGAATCCGACGCAAAAATAATAGTTAATTGTAACGTTCAGGGCCTTGTAATGACGATGGAACACCCAAATTGCGTCGAGATTCAATACATCGGCCTGCAGCCGACTTGTCTCCAAGGGTCTATTGCTGCCTCGGGCACCACTTGGTCCTTCTCCTGCGAGTCTAGATTTTCGAATCCGACGCAAAAATGATTGTGAATTGTAACGTTCAGGGCCTCCTAATGCCGATGGAACACTCAAATTGCGTCGAGATTCAATACATCGGCCTCCAGCCGACTTGTCTCCAAGGGTCTATTGCTGCCTCGGGCACCTTATGTTCGTTCTCCTGTGAGTCTAGATTTTCGAATCCGTCGCAAAAATGTTTGTTAATTGTAACGTTCAGGGCCTTGTAATGACGATAGAAGACTCAAATTGCGTCGAGATTCAATACATCGACCTCCAGTCGACTTGTATCCAAGAGGATATTGCAGTCTCGGGCACCTCATGGTCGTTCCCTTGTAAGTCTAGATTTTCGAATCCGACGTAAAAATGATAGTTAATTGTAACGTTCAGGGCCTCCTAATGCCGATGGAACACTCAAATTGCGTCGAGATTCAATACATCGGCCTCCAGCCGACTTGTCTCCAAGGGTCTATCGCTGCCTCGGGCACCTTATGGTCGTTCTCCTGTGGCCTCCTAATGCCGATGGAACACTCAAATTGCGTCGAGATTCAATACATCGGCCTCCAGCCGAATTGTCTCCAAGGGTCTATTGCTGCCTCGGGCACCTTATGGTCGTTCTCCTGTGAGTCTAGATTTTCGAATCCGAAACAAAAATGATAGTTAATTGTAACGTTCAGGGCCTTGTAATGACGATGGAACACTCTAATTGCGTCGAGATTCAATACATCTGTCTGCAGCCGACTTGTCTCCAAGGGTCTATTGCTGCCTTGGGCACCACATGGTCCTTCTCCTGTGGGTCTAGATTTTCGAACCCGACGCAAAACTGAAAGTGAATTGTAACGTTTGGGGCCTTCTAATGACGATGGAACACTCAAATTGCGTCGAGATTCAATACATCGGCCTCCAGCCGACTTGACTCCAAGGGTCTGTTGCTGCCTCAGGCACCTCATGGTCTTTCTCCTGTGAGTCTAAATTTTCGAATCCGACGCAAAAATGATAGTTAATTGTAACGTTCAAGGCCTTGTAATGACGATGGAACACTCAGATTGCGTCGAGATTCAATACATCGGCCTGCAGCCGACTTGTCTCCAAGGGTCTATTGCTGCCTCGGGCACCACATGGTCCTTCTCCTGCGAGTCTAGATTTTCGAATCCGACGCAAAAATGATAGTGAATTGTAACGTGTAGGGCCTCCTAATGACTATGGAACACTCAAATTGCGTCGAGATTCAATACATCGGCCTCCAGCCGACTTGTCTCCAAGGGTCTATTGCTGCCTCGGGCACCACATGGTCCTTCTCCTGTGAGTCTAGACTTTCGAATCCGACGCAAAAATGATAGTTAATTGTAACGTTCAGGGCCTTGTAGTGACGATGGAACACTCAAATTGCGTCGAGATTCAATACATCGGCCTGCAGCCGACTTGTCTCCAAGGGTCTGTTGCTGCCTCGGGCACCACATGGTCGTTCTCCTGTGAGTCTAGATTTTCGAATCCGACGCAAAAATGATAGTTAATTGTAACGTTCAGGGCCTTGTAATGACGATGGAACACTCAAATTGCGTCAAGATTCAATACATCGGCCTGCAGCCGACTTGTCTCCAAGGGTCTATTGCTGCCTCGGGCACCACATGGTCCGTCTCCGGTGAGTCTAGATTTTCGAATCCGACGCAAAAATGATAGTTAATTGTAACGTTCAGGGCCTCCTAATGCCGATGGAACACTCAAATTGCGTCGAGATTCAATACATCGGCCACCAGCCGACTTGTCTCCAAGGGCCTATTGCTGCCTCGGGCACCTTATGGTCGTTCTCCTGTGAGTCTAGATTTTCGAATCCGACGCAAAAATGATAGTTAGTTGTAATGTTCAGGGCCTTGTAATGACGATGGAACACTCAAATTGCGTCGAGATTCAATACATCGGCCTGCAGCCGATTTGTCTCCAAGGGTCTATTGCTGCCTCGGGCACGTTATGGTCGTTCTCCTGTGAGTCTAAATTTTCGAATCCGACGCAAAAATAATAGTTAATTGTAACGTTCAGGGCCTTGTAATGACGATGGAACACTCAAATTGCGTCGAGATTCAATACATCGGCCTCCAGCCGACTTGTCTCCAAGGGTCTATTGCTGCCTCGGGCACCACATGGTCCTTCTCCTGTGAGTCTAGATTTTCGAATCCGACGCAAAAATGATAGTTAATTGTAACGTTCAGGGCCTTGTAGTGACGATGGAACACTCAAATTGCGTCGAGATTCAATACATCGGCCTGCAGCCGACTTGTCTCCAAGGGTCTGTTG
>NW_025725545.1:0-29419 GCF_021461395.2 Schistocerca americana
GAACGTACAATTATGGGAAGTCTTAATGGAGGAAAAGTCGCGACACTTTAGCAACAGAATAGCTCTGGAAACAGAGCAGATTGCTTCTGTAGCGTTCGACTGCAGACATGATTGATCATCAGGACTATCGAAGTAGCAGCGAGCATCGTGCACGGACTGTATCAGACTAAACGGGACGTCCTGACAAATGCCGTACGAGTTGACAGCCATCCAGGCCAGCAGACAGAGGTTGACGTTTATCCTCTGCGTGTAGGCCAGGTAGCTGGTGACGGGTATGTGGGGCGACCTCTGCACCACGTCGTCCCACAGCTGCTCGCGGCATCGCTCGCGCTGCTTCACGGCTTCCAGTGGCAGGTCTTCCAGCGGACACGTGGGGTGGTCCAGGGCGTTCACCAACAGCTGCACGCAGTCAGTGTCCACGGAGAGCGTAGCGTGGCTTCTGTCCTCCAGCTGCCACTCCTCGTCTGCAAGAAAACGACAGCAAGTAGGTGGTACCCGTATACTGCAGGCAGCTGAATCCAAAGTCTTCTCTGGATGACGAGCCTGGGCGTCGTTTACCCGCATTACCCTGGTTCAGTTACCCAGAACTATGTAAGGCGGCATGTCAACACAAAGTAAGAGTATTAACAAAGACAGATATCATGTTACTATGCACGTCTATTTCATCTACAGGGTGTCCAAGAAGTCCCTGTATCGCTCTTGACATAGTAAAAATAAGGAAGTAAATAGGTTTTATTGATAGTCCTGCATGGAAAAAAACAACGTTATCAGAATTATATTTTTGTTTCAGCACTGCAGTCTTTGAGTTCCGAATCCATCTTGTAAAGGAGGGATTAGTGGAGGATTCGTGGGTTCATGAACGTCCGCAGATAGGAAAAACTATGTAACGCATGATGAGACCATTTGCCTCAGTCCCCCTCGTAACGTAGCCATGCCTGATTGAGATAAATGTCCTGTATTTTCAGGCTGTCTCAAAGACGGGCCACGTATTGGAAGCAATAAAAAGTGACAGGAAACGTGTGTCACCCACTCTTAATCAGATGAGCAGTCTCGAATGAAAATCATTTGCAAAAGAGTAGTTGAACTTCAAGCATCTTCTTCAACAATGCACGACCACACTGAAAAAATATGAATACGAAAGGATTTAGGCCCATGTTTGTTACTGAATTATCTGACAATGGTGTGGAGCAACGATTTGTAACCTACCGTACTTTGTTGTGGTGACTTCTGCCATGTCTCGCTCAAGAGTGTTGTTTACCTATAAATGTGCCATATACCACTGTTTGATCAGGAAAAAATTGTTTTCTTGTCTAAGGAAAGTACCCATATTACCAAGAGTTGGAAAGGAACCTACCTCACCTTATGTGGGCCATTGTGTGATCAGAATACCTGTTAGGACCACATTCTTTTGAAGCTTACATGAATGGGAACTTCCATTTCTCTGTACAACAGAAGTTTTCAGTATCTCAGCTCCATGACAAGGCAATCACGGATCTTGTGTGGTTGTAGAAGCAAGGAGGTTGAGTCTCGTTTTGTTGTTCAGATGTGTGGGTTTCTTAATGAACAACTTATTCTCAGATTATTTGGTTCTGCAGCATTTAAAGCCACATTAAAGTGGTTACCACGAAATCCCAACATTACCACCTCAACAACCTTTTGAAATCGTCATGACAAACTTTTGATCTTACCACGCAAATAACTGAATATGAAGAATAATAAAGCCTCATGTGGCTCAACGTTGAAAGATTAATGGAAAATTGACACAAGTGTTGAAGAAGTCTTTCTAAGCAGAATTACTAGAACGATCCGCAATAAAGCAAGGGGGACAGCGAGACACATAGATATCTGAGGAAGGTGTGATGGTCCATACACTGATCCGTTGGATACGTATTTTTTTTATATCTAACTACCTCCATATAGAATATACTCTTTTGACATAACTCCATAGGCGTCCTGTACAAAGAAATAGGATGCAGGCTGAATTCTCGTCTTTGTGATATTTCACTTTCCTCCGTGAACTTAGTGACCCCATCACGCAGCGTAAAAAAAAGTGATGGAGCATATTTGTCACCAGTTTGTTTCGTTAGCACGAGATTGTCGAGAAAAAGCACAACAAAATACATTAACTGACGATTTTGGGAGTTCCTTTACCACAATGAACGATTTACTGTTAATACTCTGTTTGCATACATTCAAAAACACGCAAAAAATGTAATTACTTTGTCTCATTCGTACCTTGTGTAATGATAATGATGCAGCAATAAATGCAATTGGGACATATATGCCTCAGCTGCTGAGTGGATGAATGTGGGATTACAACTCCAGAGATTTGGGATTCAGGCATTGCTCCCGAGATTCCTTCTGTCACTTATCTCTTCTTTCACCTCTGACATTGATTTATGGAAATCGAAAATGTTGGAACTGTAGAATTGTTCGGAGACCCAATAATTAACTGTGTCCCACAATTATTAACTGGGTAAGTTAGTTCAGAAGTAGGAAGACAGCGAATGACCACAACCTGCAGTAGGACAATGGCTCGCGAAGCACTGTGTTGACCAAACCAGGCCTCAGCTTGATGACGACTTTACCTACTGCATTCTGAGAAGTCCTGATGGTCGTTTTCCTCGAGCACTATTCCTGTTCAGAGTACAAATCAAAGGAGAGTGATACTGATACGCTACACGTCATCCAATGTATACCTCATTGGCGTGTTGAGCGCAAATGTATACCCAGTAAGACGAATAAGTTCTGAAAGATTCTTACACACAGGCACAGTCTGTGAAAAGCCGAATGCACGACTTTGTCGTAAACACTCCATTTTCTTTGTTATTCATTCCACTCCCACCACATTATCGTGTGGTGCGCAAGCTTCGGACACTTTGCTGCTCTTCAGCCTATCGAAGTTAGGCCAGTATAGCTTTTATGGGAGAATGAATTAAATGATAGGTTTCAAAAAAATAAAAGCCATAGCGTCTCTACATAAACACATGTACATTGACGTTGATGATGGTGCTATGGTGAAGATAAGGCTCGTGCTTCTGGCACGTCACTGGCAGTCAGTTCCCAATAACTACTACGAGGGTAATACAGTATGATGCAGGTGCCGGCCAGAAAGGGTGTATGTATTCAAGGTGTTGGAGTGGGCTGGGAAGTATGATTGACAAGTTGATGTGGGTAGAGAGAGGTGTGAGGGAGGGATGACAGTGGTCAGGAGGCTGGAAGCGGGATCATCTACATATTGAAGAGGTGTAGACGCTAGGATTATAGCTGGTTGGAGGAGTAGCTGTCTACATACTATTCTGGAACAGGAAGAACCAGCCAGCTGAAGTTCCGCTCGAATAGGATACAGAAGGGGCGGGCAAGTGGAGGATGGTTATGACATGTTGGTATAGGCGCACCAGAAGCCTAGGAATCCAGAGAATAGGCGAGAAAAATTGCTTTTGTTCCCCACGTTTATGGAACGTTTACAATTTGTGACAAAGTTTGAGGAACCTCAGAAGAGAGGGCAATCTAATCAGTTGTTACAGGTTGCGTCTGAGACAGCAAAAATATGATACAGAGTCCAAGGTGTTCTAAGACTGTAAGGAATGGTATATTTTTGAGAGTGCTGAGATCCAAGCTATATTGGCGAAAGTAACATTGGGGAAATTAAGGTTTTTGGAAAGACGAAGGAAGAAACAAGATCAGGGGTTAACGTCCTGTTGGTGAAACAGCTATTAGAGCATAACCCAGAATTGGGAAGAACGGGGAAGCAGGACAGCTGCGTCCATCCATAGGAACCGTCGTGTCATTCACCTTAAGCTGTGTAGGGACATCGCTGAGAAACTAAATATGGTCGAAAATCAAGTTTGGAGCCAACAGCTTACCACAGCATCACCTCGTTCAGTGGGTTTTACCCAAGTACAGAGGATGGCTGAATGATGGAATCCCCACATTGTCGAGTTTCCTGTCTTCTTAATTTGAGTTTGTTGTAAGCTGGGGATGCGTGATTATTCCAAGATATGAGAAAGTGAGAGTCCTCTGCCCATGTCAGCAGAGAGGAATGGAGCAGCAGGTCCACCGCCTTACTGCAAGCGCTTATCTTCCTTCACGTAATTGGGCACCGTCCTTGCATTGTGAGAGAACTGTGACTCGGAGTTATCTGTTGAGTGTACGTGACTGTAATGGATGCGTTAAGAGCTTAACATCTACATCTGACACACATGTTGTTGTGTCATGCTTTTAATAAATTTACAAGTAGATAAATGAAACAGTCAATGATCAGAACGCCTTATTGTTTGGAAAGCAATACACTTATCTTTAGCTCCTCGTGGCTTTGGCTGCGTGAGCACGTGTGGTATTAATTGGGGTCCAAATACACAGGAGCTACTGAAAACACTGAGCGGCATTACAGTGCAAGTCTGCACATGATGAGCACTGAACGTTTACTACAACTGTGCCAAATATGTGTCCGTTGTTGGCCCTCGACTCTCTGTACGTGCATGCTTGGCCTAGGCTTGAGTGAGTGACGTTACGCCGACACTGCACTCTGAAGGCAGAAATTCGTCGCTTCTCTGAAGTCGTCATGGAACTGTTGATACCGTTGTAGACAGAACAGAAGTCAGGCTGGACTCTGGCAGAACTCGTACCAGGCAGTGGCAGAGCTGGAAATACTTGTCGTGTGTGGCGCCTCGAAGCTACAGGAGGAGTGGCTTACTACTTCTTTCTCATAGGCGGTGGCGATGCTGCTTAGGTGTACAGCATCTCTGCGGTGGTCGATTGACGATTTGCTGCAGGCGATCATCGTCGACGCCACATGTGTCACCTTCAACAGTGTCACAGGCATCAGTGTATCATGATACACTGAGGAGAGGTAATTTAATGTAGAACACTGACATGAGGTCTGGTGATGAGAAACTTTATGCTTCAATTCCCCCTCCCATTACTGGGGAAATACCAGCAATGCAAATTTCTTCCATCACCTGGATTCGAACCAGCTTACCTTTGAAGAGAGTACCACCACACAGTCTTGTTTATGTGTGCCATGGTGGAAGTTAGGGAGAGAGAAATGATTGGTGGTATTTCTTGTAATAATTCCTTGAGTTTTTAACATAAGTGATTTTGATGTAGTAGAGGCTACACCAAGAGGTGAAGTTATCGAGGCAGATGAAGATATGCTGTTGAGTAATATTTACAGTGACAAAAGAAGCATGGTGTGCCAGACAAGGAGCTATACAGTAAACATAATTCATTGGGACACCTGGCACTTGCCAGTTCCCTCCCACACATCCGAATGTGCGACTATTGCGGAATATTTCGCCAGTGGAGGAGTCATCATACCACTTTTCAATTGTAGGCCACATGTCCTGTGGACAGACACCAGTGGTTCCCATTACCTTCTGCATTCTCATGCCTTTGAGCACTGCTGACTCTTCAGGGTTTTAGGAGCAGGGGAAAAAAGTGCCTTGAAGCTCTATCCGCCCATCCATCATTACTGATGATTTTTATTCTAAATTTAAGCACTAGCGAGGTTCGAACCTGGGTTCCATGACGTTTTGATTAGTATACAAAGACACTACCCTTAAATCATAGGTGAGCCGTGGGATATAAACTTGCGTACAGTATGATATCACACAACTTGACTAGAGCTAGTAGTAAATAAGAGGTTTGTTTTTCTTTTTTTTTAAGAAGGTCGAAAGTAATGGAGTCATGAGCAGCCTCTCATAAGAATTTCCTGAAATTGTAAGACGTCGTGGTCTCCTTCATTGCTTACATATTCCGCCCTCACAATCATATTCTGCACATCAAGACGCTTCATTCGAGCCCAAACTCGATAAGATAAAGTCAGTATTATATGAATTCATGTAAACAATATGCAAATAACTAATAAATCGCAAGTGCGCACCGTGGTTGAAATACCCGAGGCTGGCGTACACACACACACATTCAAGACTCGACGGTCACAGGAGCTTTCAGCTCGAGAGAGGCAACTGCACTCCAGGAGGCCGGTCCCAAGCTATCTACGTCAGCCAGTGACCGCCTGTAGAGCAGACAGCGTTTGCCCGAGTGAAAGGACGACCCCGTGTTCAGCTTAAAAGCAAATTCCGCTACATTGTGTGGGAGCGGTTAGCCTACACATTCTTTACACATAGCACGCAGTTTCAGAGATTTTCACAGGGAGACAGCAAACGCCAAACACCGATACCACAGATTTCCGGATTGGTCACCTTAAACAAAACGTCATTCTCCCGTTTTAGAAGAGCAATGCTGATTGGCAGACGATATTTCTGACGCCTTGAGCTGAAGGAGTAATGGAAGAGATCGAAAGACATACCCCTTCATGTCTGGCGTGCAGAGGGGCCGTTCCGTTGTCGCTCTTGGAGCGAGAACACATAACGAGAGCGTGCGCGCTCGTACGTGTACTCAAAGAGCGAGGAGCAAGTCTCTCCTCAGTACTTCACTGGGAGAGCACCTCTGTCGAGAGCGAATCGAAGTACAACTGTATATTGAGTCCTTGCGATTAAGATTTGTTCACTGTGATGGCCGCCACACTTATTGTGTGGTGTGAACGGACTGAGTAATAGTTAAACGCCTGCGAGCGAATTTTTGAGTGGCATCGCGGTGGACTGGTTATCTGACCGGTGTACCACGCCAATAGACTAGGGGCGAATAGGAGTCCATGACTTCATCAAGGCGTAGGGAGAGTTTGATTGGCGAAGGTCAATCCAGATAGAACGAGAGTTATCTTATTTGTCGGCAGCGAGCGGCGCAGACAGCAGGCATCACAGCCACAGCTCTTGCGACCCCCACCTTTCCTCCACAACAGTACCCTTCACTGCATATCACACGTGACAGCCTCGACTGTACCTAGCAGCATTCTAATCGATAATTATTCAAGTTGAGTAGGTGCGGCTCTCAGCCATTCTACCAAGTCAATAACAATCTTAAACTTTGTATAGAAATTTCATTAGTGAATCCTATCCTTAAGAGGTAACTTCACATTCTGAAAAGAACCCGCAAATAACGTGTTGAATTCATAACTAAAAGTGCTTTTGTGATTTCTCAGAATTTTTGCAAAATAAATAATAATTTTCGTTACTTTCATGTTTTTCTTACATTAACTAGCACTACTCCAGTACCCAAGTATCCCACTAGTTACGTAAGACATTTTGTGAATTTTTGTGTCATTTCCTTACAGCAGACGACTCCAGAAGGTATTTATTGCTGAAAGTTTTTCAGGCATTTCTCTTTAGAACGTTAGGAGTGTCCGTCTGACTTCTGTAGTAGTGTGGGGGTGGAAATTGCATCTTGCAGGGACCAAAGGGTAAAGGGTACATCTCAGATTAATCTGTTGCGCAGAATGACAGAATAGCACCAACCCACACGCTCACAAAATGTGTGGCTTTATAGTCTTGTGTTGTAAATGCTATATTTAATTCGTTTTGTGGCGTTATAGACAGGTATTTTAAACTGGGACCAAGAGATATGGTGGTCGTATTTGTGTGACATTGTATGTCCCGAATTGTCGAGCAGTCATTAGATACAGTGAGTATATCTTTAAGATATGAACACTGAGTCTGGCTTGTTGAGGTTGTTTGGTAACGTGTGGTTGTTATAGATGAGAGGACAATGAATCCTTTTTCAATAAATTGTTCAGTTCATGGAAAATGTGGCAGTGTTTTTGTTCATGTGTATCACCAATCCCAGGGTTTCTGATCTGCAGAATGATGTGCTGGTATCAGGATATCTCACAAGCACCCATTGGCAGTACCATCTGATTGTATGTTGTAGCAATTATCTGTGCTTTGTAGAGTGTATAGTGACTGGGACTGTGTTACGAAACTGTAACAATTTTCATTAAAGTATAGTTGTAGCATTGAGATTACATGTGAGTGATGAAGATCTTGTTGGAGCTGAGGGAGCAGACATGTGGATGGAATGCTATGCTGCTGCTTTGTCTTGATGTTTTATGTGGCGAAACAAGGTTAGGTATAGGTTTTAAGCTGATGTTTTGGTGTGGCTGAAGATAAAGTTGGATTGCTTTTTGGAACAGGTGACTTGGATGTTAAAAGTGGAAGGTGACTGTTGGTGTTGTCGTCATCTGTTGGACGAGAGTTGAAGGCGAGTGAATGTTGTGGAAAAACTGGATGTCTTTCATGTTAGGGATGCGACACAAAAAACTGTTGAGATGATGACGGTGAGCTCGACTGATGGTGTAGAACACTGTGGATCTGAACTCAATATATTTGATGGTGAGGATGCAATGCATGTAGTTGTTGGGATGCGGAATGTAAGTATAGTATCGTGAATAATGCGTTTACATTATATTTATTAGATCATTCGAGTTGAGGCTGTGGAGATGATGCAGTTGTGCACGGATTGTACATTTGGGCATAGTTAACATGGGAGGTTTTACGAACTTCCAGTATGCTGCAGTAGTTTGGGTCAGCAGCTTCTGGTAACCAGTGAACGAAAAACAGTTCCAAGTTTTTGTTCATTCGGTGAGTTATCTCTATGCACTGTAAATGTTCATTTTCGACTATGTTATGGTGATTTGAAAATGGGTCTCGGTCCGAAACAAATCATCGAATGAATAAAAAATAAAAATTTGCAACTTGGACTGGTTTTTCGTCCTACTGATGGGTGGTTTCGTTTGTAAGTGGGATAGGTCAGGTGGTTCTGCGATACTGGGTCAGATAGTCGTCACACAGGAAGTATTTGTGAGATGTGTAGGCTTGGATTTGCGATTTAGGTGATGTTACACAATGGCAGCGACAACAGATCAGGGCTCAGTTCTTGATACATTGGTCTGTTGTGGGCAAGCATCTAGTTCTGCTGGACAGTGATGCGTAAGGAAGCCGGCAGAGAAGCGCCACGGTTTTAATAGTGGCGAGGGCAACTCTTTCAGACAGGGGCGTTGTAGCAGCCTGCTGGATGGTGCAAACCATTTCGAACATCGCCACGTGCTCAGAAGAGATTCGCACCCGTTTCTTCTTTCCCTCCCCCTCCCCCCCCCCCCCCCCCCCACCACCATCTCGACCTAACTGCCACGTCCTCTCCGATCTCTCTGGATTTTCACGAGAACTTTCCCCTGAAGATATCTTCAATGTCGGGCTTAAAGTTAGCTTCCAGACAAACGGTTAGTTGTCCACAACTCTGTATGGTCTTGTCGCTGCTCATTCTTTAATATCTTGTCGCCACTCGTGAGGAATTGAAACATCAACTACAGCTTACACGTTTGTTCTCGGTGTCCATAACAGTTTCAGTCATGATTATAGACATGCTGCAGAGTGCAGCTCAGTCTAGCAACAGATGGGGTAAGAGTCTGCTTGTTTAGTAACTTGCTAACAATGCGTATTTCCTTTTATGTGCCAGTATTATTCTCGTGAGTGTCTGCAGTAAATTATCGGCGACAGCCGAAATTTTGGAAAGGCCTTTCTTCTCAGTATTACAGTTCCTGGTCCTACTATACGGATATTTTTGTGATAACTTACTTCCTTATCTGTTGTAACCCTTTTCGACCACCTTAGTTTCTTAATTAGTCAGCTTACTACCAATGAAAACCCTGCAACTCGTTTCATGTCTGGTGCATGATAGATAGAGGATCGAGTAAGAGATAAAGTCCAGCAACGAGAATAAAATAATAAATTAAAAAAATATAGTGATTCAAACAAATAGAGTTGTTTAGCAGACAGGTGCGATAGCTGTGTTTCCTCAGTCCTACTACAGTTCATAGTATCAACATTTCTAAGTATAATATTATCTGTGTATTTTGTACAATTAACTGTTCAGTTACAAATCGAAATATTATTCGTCAAAGAAAATTAGTAAATACGAACAGTATCATGCCAGGATCATAGATGAGAAATGTAGAACACTACACAAGTTACAGTATTGACTAAACATTAGTTTGTCTGAAGCCGTTAAGTTGCAGAAACCATTCGCCATTTTCAAAACAAGCCTTAGACTAGGTCTGAAAAAAAAAAAAACTACGTGTACGGAATTTTAGAGCGTTTATAGAAGATAAGAAGGAACACTTTTTTTATGTGAGGCACGTGTCGCACATGTATGAAGGTCTTATCTGCACTGGCGTTCAGAGACGGAGTTCAAAGTGCTGTGGGATGGGCCCTGTTTTAGAGGTGTTGCGTGCCTCCTACGGGAGGGAGACGAGTTGTTCAGTGTACCAGACACTGGCGGACACCCCAGGTGACGTGGTCGCCTGTTAGCCTGAGGCTGCAAACATTATTTGTGAGACACCCACTTGTTTCGAGTGTGTTGCACAATCATTAGCAGCCAGCTGGCACTTGAGTAACGTCTCCAGAACATCACACAGCCTCTGTACATCGCCGGCATCGAAACCTTCACGGGCCAC
This sequence comes from Schistocerca americana, assembly GCF_021461395.2. Classification (NCBI taxonomy): domain Eukaryota; kingdom Metazoa; phylum Arthropoda; class Insecta; order Orthoptera; family Acrididae; genus Schistocerca; species Schistocerca americana. The sequence goes on from NW_025725545.1 coordinate 10,352, forward strand.
GAGCAGCTGGGGGTACACCTTTGACCTTTGTGTCACATAAACTTGTCATAGATCCAGACGGAGAGTTGCCGAGGAATCTAAACACTGACTTTGGAAAGAGCACCAGAGATTACGTTGCGTGGCGTGCAAAATCACGCAAGAGCTAAAACTACATATTCAGAAGGGTATTTGAATCTCATTCCTCGAACAACTGAACAGTTGTCAGCGCATAACCGTGAAGTGGCCGGGCCCCAGTATTAAACTTACCTACAATCTTTCCGTAGGATGAATCGATGTAGTCAGCTGCATGGTGCCAGTAGAAACGATGGAAGGCGTACAGTTCGTCAGCGAGGCTGAACATTTGCGACGCCTCTGGCTGCCGCTCCTTGCACAGCGCACTGAAGTCGTCGCCAAAGGAGGGGTTCCACGGCTGATAGGGCAGCAGGCGTTCACTCAACAGCGGCCGCCTGTAGCACAGAAGGTGCGAGGTTAAAAGTTAAAAACCTAGCATGTATAGTTTATGCAAGAACGTACAAGTATTCAGAACGGATTTCCACTCAGCAGTGGATTAGAAACTTCCTGACAGATCAGTACTGTGTTCGAGACTGGGACACAAACCTGGAACTTTTTCATTCTTTAAAGGATGCATAGTAACACAGCAAACAATCGCAAATCCATTGGTCTTCTTAGCATTTTAGCGCATCGAGATTTCATCTTTAGATTTCAGAGCACTTGAGTGAGATACCAATTGTAACTATTTCTTGCAGGTCATCCACTCCGTTCTGCGCTGCTATATCGTTTTAACAGGTTTCAGGCACATCAAACAGCAGAACTGCAGCGCTTCCTGCAGAATACCTCTTTTCTTTAAAGAAGAATTTCGTATGCATTGCAAGAGAGTGAACATATTTATGTTAAGGATATGAATGACTTGTTCGAATTTGTTATAGATGATTTTAGTTGCTGACATGTAGACATGTCTGTCATTAGCTGAAGCAAAATCTTCCACATTACCACTTGAAAATGGCTCATAAGGTCGAAACTGCAATTGTAAAACAATTTTTATAGTCAATGGCGAAAATAGACATGGAGCTGGGCAGGCAGGAACCGAGAGCCGCCGTCGCAGCCTTACTTCCGCCAGTGCCTCAGCCGCTGCCTTCCAGCCGTCACAGAAGCTCCCCTGCACGGCTGGCGGGACCAGCGCTCCCGGAAGGATGGGCACTGCAGTGACCAGAGGCCTCGGGAGTTGCTTCCTGGACGAATCCTCACTCTGCAGTGGAGAGTGCAGTCACTTGAAACGTCGAGGATCCGACACACGACTCTAACCGGCCAGGGAGTTTCCTACCTGCTTTAGGTGATGTGGCATCTGCGATAATTTTCCGTAAAGACTGTATGACAGCTGAAAGCGGAACTCCCACAGGAAGAAGAGCTCTATGGACAATCGTGAGTGTACCGTCAAGCAGGTCCACTTACTCAGTCCCTTTCAGCCAATCCAACAGCTAAGGACAGCGCCATACGATGACTTAAACTAATTCAAATCCGTCTTTGCAAATACCAAACAGGTGTTTTTATTTCTCAATACGTGTTTTGTTTTACTCATTATACCCTTATCAGTTGTGGCATTTTTATAATGTTTCCGCTTACATCCGGCAGTGCGCAGCCCACCATCTCACACTTGTATGCTTGACGTGCAGAAGTACATGTCTGCTGACGTAAAACTTGACAAAATGACGCTTCAGTATTGCATACAAATGTTTGTTTACTTGGCTCTGAAGCATTCGCTCGGTCTCGTTTCGTGAGTGGTTGGTGCGGGTCTCTCGTTTGGCAGTGGAAATTGTCATACACAAATTGTTGGCCGTAAAACTTTGTCTTAAGGTCAGTGTTCCGTACATCGATTCGATGCATCTGTGTCAGGTACATCTTATCATGAGAATGGAGCCCTCAGAATCTGGTATGAGACAATTTTGTCCTGATTAATCTACGACTGCATTCCCTATAGCCCATCAACGATAGAAAGTTTCCATACTGACAGATACAATGCAGAACAATCCATACTCCCTCTACTCCTTGTAGTATGGTCCTTGGTTATCACTGTTACTTGAAAACGACGTTGTCAATTAAAGCATGAAGCTGCATCATAATGAGTTCCGTGTGATGTCTGGGTCCCCAGTTTGACCGGAAAGCTGTCCCTCCCATAAGACATGTGGTGCCATGGTGCTAAGGCTCGCAAATCATTTCCACGCCACGTACAGCAGCACGCTGTTCTGCTTGGAGTTACAGTACCACACCTGCTACACTGACAAGCTGGGACTCAGAACCCGTGCCGTGATGAAAATCATCATTTCTACGCCCCAGATGCAGGATGTACGTGCACACTGACTATGATCTGAATAAACATTATACGGAAATTTGGTTGGGGAAGAATTTCGGGAAAGGGCTGTTTTTGACATAATGGAGCCGTTCATTCCATAAGGCAACGAAAGAACGGATTTAAATGCAGCAAGGAGGTGAACAAACAATATCCAGTGAAACAAGCTCTAAAGAAAATCTCGAAACTTCTGGACAGTTGCGAATGTACTACGCAGCTATAATGATACAAAACTGACTGCCATATTCAGTTTAGGAGCAAGTGCGTTGTGTAACACTCCGGTTTGATCTACTTACTTATCCCGCTCGATCGGGATCTGATAACAGCCCAAATAGATAATAATTAATGTGACCGTGTGCCTAACGGGGCTGGCAATCGGATTGGACTGCTACGGAGTTGTTACATTCCATTTTGTCCTTCGCAAATACTGTAATAATGTACTGTTTGGTGCAAGAAGAACAAAAAACACAGCTTCACTAAACAAAACCTATATTCTTATCAAAAACCACAAAGATAAGGAATATTTTTTGTCAACTGCAATGAACACTTCCCCTCCTACGGCGTCGAATATGTCTTTGCGGTAAACATTCCAAGACTCGCTAAATATCTCAGAGTTTTTTTTACTTTGGGTCTTAGCCAGCTCTCAATTCAAGAATAATTTGAGGCTGAGAGCGTTCATGGAGGAGAGCAAATTTGGGAACTATGTTACAAATACTTCGACAGTTGACTGATAAAAGTTTCAGAGTCGAACTGACTTTACTCTGAGAGCTATCTGATTTCCCTAAAGGTGTACCAACTGGCGAGTGTTCATGAGAGTACCTCAAACTACTGGCTACCCTGAAACCCCCCATGTGCACTCCACAAGTACTCTGCTATCCGATTACCTGCTTCCTTTGTGTAGTGCACCCCTGTCTTGAAATCTACCCATCTCCGATTTTCAGTTCACCTTCCCAACCACTGTTACCTTCATTCCCACTGCCTGACACAATATCGATAGTTTTATCCCGTCACACTATCTGCATGTGTCCGCACACAGTGAATCAGTAACCCACTCACAGTTCTGATGATAGATGTGGAGTAGCAAACCAAAAATCCCCACACAATAAACATCGTGGAGTAACAATACCGTTCCTCAAAAACAGCTCCAGGTGGCTACAAGTCATGTTCAATCATCCTGCATAATACTTTATCCTGAGTGTGTATTTTACCACCCTGGCCGTGATCTGTCCTACTGCCTGTCTCTGTCCGAGAAATCCTATAGCACATAATTTCGTTCCTCACACTGACCACTGCCTCTCCACAGCTGTTTACCCACATCAGTTCCCACGATGAACTTAACTGTAGATGTCGGATGATCACCTTCGTTTCAAAAGACCTAGTCCATTTCCCAGACACACTCATCCCAAAGTAGCTCCCCTACCGACATCTTCAGATATAACTGCAGAAGTCTTTCATCCTATTGATAGCAATCACGACTGAGTCTAATTGTCCATCCTAATCCATGTTCTCCACTTCCATAGCTATCCCACAATAAGCCACCTGAAAGAGTCTAACAACACCGCCACAAGACCTGGGCTGCCTGCTGGGAGCTTGCCCATTCCCACACAGGAAGCCACCTGGCCACCCTCCATAGTGCCAACATATCTCCTACAACACTCCATTCCACGGCCCCATATGTCAACCACTCGACAGACTATTCCGCTTTCCTCCCGCTCACAATCTCCACTATTTACGCTCTATACTACGGACTGATTTAAACACACCAACCACAGGACAAAATATAAGAACGATGGCTATCCGCTTCCTGCCCTCTGCTGACGTCTTCCCATCTTCCCTCATCGCTGCTTAGATTTTTCCTCCATGTATTGAGATGAACATGACTTGTGGCCTCTTTCCCTCACCGACTGGATGCCAGTATCTGGACTAGAGTCGCAACTACACGGTATTACCGTAATTTCTCCCGAAGTGATTTTTTTTTTGTCCCGAATAAGACGAGAACACGCTCACTTTTCGTGTCAGGTTCCACATCATTGTTTCCACAAATTATGAAAACTTCGGAAGTATCTGTAACCATCAATACTTTCTCTAGTAAATGCAGTAGCATCGTTTTTTGTGTCAGTTTTCTCCGCTGGTCTGTTACGTAATACGTGGCACATTTTAAGACACAATGCGAATCAAAAAATCGAAGGCTAAGCGGAGTCAAAAAACTTTGTAAATCACGAGTTTCTGTAACCATGTCCTTCACTACTGTCTCTTAGTGCTAGTTCTTTACTCCATTTTGAATTAAATGATCCCTGTGTTTTCTATAACTTTAATGAATACTTTAATGGATAAAAGTGAGATAAACTCCAATAAACCATAGTGAGTACGGCAGACATTTGAGTGTACACTGGTCTATACCTGATTATCAAGTGCCCAGGCCTCTCCTTATCTTCTTCCACCTCGTAGTGCTCCGCCTGTTTGCTGGCTAATTGCAAGTCCTGTACACATCCGGTTAATTTCGTGCGCAGCATGTCTTTCACACGTTTCATGTCCTTAATCCAACCGTGGAGTTGCTGATCACTTGCGTGGTTACCCTGAGACACACAGAAAATAGTTCAAATTACTTTCATAATATCCACAAGCAGCAGCCTGTCTTAGTATACAGTTACATGTAGCGCTATTACATGACACTGAAATTACTGCCAGCGCATGAGTGTAGTACATTCAGTTTTGTACAGGCATAAAAACATTAATGCACAGCAGATGCCTAGTGGGGTTTTATTAAATAAATACATTTCTCAAACTGTGACATCCGATAAGAGAGGTGCAGATATTTCTTGGTAGTTGACATTACAGACGTCTGAATGTATGAATGTATACTCCCGTGACGATGTATCCAACTGAAATGTTCTGGAGCTGCCAGCAGCGTCGAGTTCCTACGTGTAAAGCCACATGGCGTAGCTGGAACTCTGACGAGATTCTATTCAAACTTTTGAACGATTTTCGAAAATAGAATGGCCAGCCTGTTGACAAATCCGTCAAAATCCTACTCGATACCAACGCTGTGACAAACCTGAACACATGTTATGACCTTCTACAAACGCAACGATAGACATCCGCCGCTCCATATCTGAAACATTGTCTGAGTTAATTGTGCACACACGAAATGTCAGTTTGACTCAAAATTTTGTAGCGTTTGTCTGTCGTCTGGCTGATCGCTTTTGCCGAAAATTTGCGTTTGTAGCTCGTCGTCTAACACGATGTCGTCTGTATCTCGAATATTGCAGATTTGAAGGAATGTATTGACTGTCCGAGTGTTAAGATCATTTTTTCTGGATCATTTTCGGGTACGAAGTTCACATTTGTGTCACATATTAAGGTCTATGTTACTTTGGCGTTGTAAAAATCGTAAGCTTCTAAGTCAATGCAATAAAGATACGGCCATTTAAATTATATATTTTGATACTCGAAACATCACTCATAAAATCAATATGGTGCTTCCTGTTGATTTAGAATCATGACATTTTGAAAGAAGCCAGATTTCACAGTGCAAATAAATGAAAAAAATCTTAAAATCCATAATTGGTAACTATATAACTCTAGAAAATACTTTTCGTATTATTTTTTATCAGTCTGTCTATTTGTCTGTCCATCTGTTAGGAATCTTTTTCTCTGGATACGTTGTGGGTATCATGTTCAAATTATGTCACATACAAAGGTATACGGACCCTTGGCGGCGTAAAATCTGTAAGCTTATAACTGACTCCAGTCAACAGATACGGCCGTTTATGTCTCGTGTTTTGATAATCGAAAACTCAGTCATCGAAACCTATAGGGTGCTCTCCATTGACTTGGAATCGTGAGATTTGGCAACAACTAAGTTTTCCGGTACAAGTAAAGCAAAAAATCTGAAACTTGTTAACTTGTAATTATATCACATAAAAATGTCGTTTTCGATTTGGACATACATTGTATTCATGACCTGTTGAAAGTATAACATACGAACATTACTGCATCCAAACATAAAATGTATGTTGTATTCATGATTTAGTACGTAAACGGAAATATGTTATTAAATCTTCTCTTCCTACATACATAAACTAAAGTCCTCTGCTTGCTTGTTCTTGTTTGTTTGGGCTGGGCTGACGAAATAACGTAGAATTTCTGGACCGATCTTGGTATTGCTGGGAGCAGTATCTTGCCAGTAAAGCTAGAGTCTCGATAACAGGCAAAAATCATTGGGAATCTCTATTCCCAGGATGGGGAGTTTGTACAGAACCCTTAGTGCGTGAGTCCCTCTCGCACTTGCCCATTCCGTTTTCCTTTCTTCTATCTACCCTAGCATCACCCAGTACGTTGTTCTGGAAGGTGAGTGCTCACCACAGACATGGGTGGCGTCGGGAGAGTCTGAGAGAAGTGGGACAGAACTGCTCTTGTTCTCTGTACGTGGATTCCCTAATCCTTTTGGGTCACACTGAAACAGGTGACAGTGGTTCCACAATAGATTATATTGAGATAGGGAACTAATACTCGAAAGAGCATATTTATTGTGTCAAGGACATACACAGCATACACCACCTAACAACAATGTAGCTCATAGCAATTCTTCTAAGCAACGACTGTCAGTCTGAATGAATGCATGTATTGCAATGATGGCTGCAGTTCTTCACACTCTGGCAAAGATCTCGGGTGTCCGTTGTGCACTCGAACAGTAGCAGCTGATAAACAGTGTAGACACCTGACCACCAAACGGACCTACTGCGCACAACTAGGCTCGTAGCACTCAAGCATCGCAGTGGCGCATTAACCTGTGCCGCAAGCACACCACTGACCCTGCTGTCAGCTGTCCATTGCATCAGATAGCTTGTGTCGTGTTCATGGTGAGGTGTGTTGCTGTGTACACTGCACAATGAGTAATCAAAGATGAAATGTGCAAGCACTGCAACGAACGGATTTTGAGCCCTATGTCTGCTTGTGTCAATCCAGTATCGTTCACTGCGCTGCACTGTCCAACTTCATACAGTTTGTATTGTTTGTGGATGAGGCCTCATTCATCCGCGATGTTGTTTTCAAAAGCCAGACAGGCAGATCTAGAATGAGGACAACACCCACGCCACCCATATCGGAGGCCAACAGCAAAGATTCTCAGTCAAGGTATTTTAAGGCATTATCCAAGATCATTCCACTTTGATGTTAATGTCTGCAAGCACCAAGCACCTGAAGAATACTCACACTCATTGTAGGACTGGAGAGGGTGAGGGGGGGGGGGGGGGGTCCTCTCTGATGGCCATTGCGATCGCTGGATCTTACGACCCTCGACTGCATTCTCTGAGGTTATGCCAAGATGTAGGTGTACCAAACACCTGTAGATACAGCTGAAGACCTTCTTGCCAGGGTCCAAGCTGCCTGCCTCCTGGTACAACATTGTTGCTCACGGGCGACGCCTCCACGACGAGTGCGGCCGCTTCATGTTTACAGATGATTGAAGATGTAGCTGTTCTCACACGCGTCGACTCAGTCTGTGTTTCGACAAGTTTCTACAAAGTTGTCACTTCCGCCCAGCTGCTCAGAACAATAAAGTGTGACATGTCTTGGAAGACAGTAGCGTGATTGACTCGCTTCCACTATCGCAGTAGCCGCCACGATACAGGAATGACCTGTGAGGATATGCTGACGTCACTCCGAAACTGTGATCACAGAGAGAGCGTCATGCACGTCAAAGGTCGTGAGGTGGTGGTGTGAATGTGGGATATTTTCAAGAACACTGCCATCCTGAATTTGGAATCATTCAACTGTATGTCAGTCCGACACCTTAAGCAAGTGTACGGTGCTGGAGAGGAAAACGGATTTTCTTGTGTTGCAGATATGTGCAAATATTACTTTCTTAATAAAAATTTTGTACTTGTTTAGATACTCCCGAGCTCATTTTTTGCAGTTCTTTTGTCAGCTGTGTTTATTTACCAGGTGACATCTACACTCTTTTTGGAGAACTGTCGAGATGATTTCCCAAGTTTCTGCAATGTGTCGCTCAAAAGTAGCCGATCAGCAGCTACTTGCAGCCAGCATATTCCATTTCGCGCATTTCTGTCACAGCACAATCCCACTCGTTTAATATGTGGAAGTTCTTCTTCTTACGAGAAATAAACCCGTTTGTGCTGCCTTGCGTCCACACTTGGTAAGTAGTGAGAGTAGTAGCAAGTTGAGAGAGGCATGTTCAAATGTGTACCAACACGCTGGGCACTGTCGCAATGCGCTATGTGTAAGTTATGTTAGTGGGGAGAGAAGAAGCGTGATGAATTGCGACTTGAATTGCTGATCAGCGCACGCTGCGTGGCTGAAGGGGTTTGTAAACAGCCCTGCGGAGGGCGACCCGAGTCTTACTCTCTCTCCGACTGCCAGCCAGCCCTGACATTGGAGTCAAACGCTCGTGCGGTATGCGTGACGACCATGGTGACTGCAGTCATCGCCACGCACGTTGGACAACAATGACGACGCCGCACTGCTGTCACTGTTTACCGACGACGCTGTGATGTCACTCATCATGGTCACCTTGGCTGAGGATGAAAGCAAGTATACGTATTTTCTATAGTGTTTTTGTTTATACACTACTGGCCATTAAAATAGCTACACCACGAAGATGGCGTGCTACAGACGCGAAACGTAACCCACAGGAAGAAGATGCTGTGATATGCAAATGATTAGCTTTTCAGAACATTCACACAATGTTGGCGCCGGTGGCGACACCTACAACGTGCTGACATTAGGAAAGTTTCCAACCGATTTCTCATACACAAACAGCAGTTGACCGGCGTTGCCTGGTGAAACGTTGATATGATGCCTCGTGTAAGGAGGAGAAATGCGTACCATCACATCTCCGACTTTGATAAAGGTCAGATTGTAGCGTATCGCGATTGCGGTTTATCGTATCGCGACATTGCTGCTCGCTTTGGTCGAGATCCAATGACTGTTAGCAGACTATTGAAACGGTGGGTTCAGGAGGGTAATACGGAACGCCGTGCTGGATCCAACGGCCTCGTATCACTAGCAGTCGAGATGACAGGCATCTTATCCGCATGGCTGTAATGGATCGTGCAGCCATGTCCAGATGGTGACGTTTGCAAGACAACAATCATCTGCACGAACAGTTCGACGACGTTTGCAGCAGCACGGACTATCAGCTTGGAGACTGTGGCTGCGGTTACCCTTGACGCTGCATCACAGACAGGAGCACCTGCTATGGTGTAGTCAACGACGAACCTGGGTGCACGAATGGCAAAACGTCATTTTTTCGGATGAATCCAGGTTCTGTTTAGAGCATCATGATGGTCGCATCCATGTTTGGCGACATCGCGGTGAACGCACATTGGAAGCGTGTATTCGTCATCGCCATACTGGCGTATCACCCGGCGTGATGGTATGGGGTGCTATTGGTTACACGTCTCGGTCACCTCTTGTTCGCAATGACGGCACTTTGAAGAGTGGACGTTACATTGCAGATGTCTTACGACCCGTGGCTCTACCTTCATTCGATCCCTGCGAAATCCTACATTTCAGCAGGACAATTCCTGACCGCATGTTGCAGGTCCTGTACGGGCCTTTCTGGATACAGAAAATGTTCGACTGCCGCCCTGGCCAGCACATTCTCCAGATCTCTCACCAATTAAAAACGTCTGGTCAATGGTGGCCGAGCAACTGGCTCGTCACAATACGCCAGTCACTACTGTTGATGAATTGTGGTATCGTGTTGAAGCTGCATGGGCAGCTGTACCTGTACACGCCATCAAAGCTCTGTTTGACACAATGCCCAGACGTATCAAGGCCGTTATTACGGCCAGAGGTGGTTGTTCTGGGTACTCATTTCTCAGGATCTATGCACCGAAATTCCATGAAAATGTAATCACTGTCAGTTCTAGAATAATATATTTGTCCAATGAATACCCGTCTATCATCTGCATTTCTTCTTGGTGTAGCAATTTTAATGGCTAGTAGTGTAAGTTATTCTTATGGGTTCTACTTCTTCTTTTCTAGGTGTGAGCAGGCGTTACTCGCTGTGGGATCTGAACCCAGCATCTGATAATGATGATGACGATGATGATGATCTCTGGGGAACGACTTCGATTGTTCAGATTTTCCTACTCGGGTGGTAAAGGATAGCAGCTCACTGATAGATAACTTCTTTATAGACCAAGATAAGTTTAACCAGATAAATGCTCAGCCTGTTGAGAATGGTCTTTCTGATCATGGTGCACAGCTAGTTACAATATATGACATAGCTCCATTCAGCAATACTAAACAGTCCTCCAAAGTAGTACGTTCAGTCAACGATTTAACAATTGCAAATTTCAGGTAAAGCCTACAGCAGTTAGACTGGGATGAGGTGTACCGTGAACCTGATGCCGATTTAAAATATAATTTATTTCATGACATTTTTGTAAATACATTTGAAAACTGCTTCCCCAAGAAAATAGTTAAATATACTCGTAAGAAACCTTGTAACAAACCATGGCTTACTAAGGGTATAAAAATATCTTGTAACCGGAAAAGGGAAATGTATCTGACAGCAAGAAAGAGTAGTGACCCAGAAACTATCAAAAATTATAAAAACTACTGTGTTATATTAAGAAAAGTTATTAAAAAATCCAGGAGTATGTGTATCATGTCTGAAATCAGCAACTCTGATAATAAAATTAAAACAATTTGGAATATTATTAAAAGAGAAACAGGTCAACCAAGAGCAGAGGAAGACAGTATTACCATCAAATTGAATGAAAACTTTACGAACAAAAAGTCAGAAGTTGAAAATATTTTTAATAATCATTTTCTAAATGTTGTGGATATAGTAGGCTCCAGGTGTTCATTAGAAGATGCTAGGCTGTTAATGGAAGAGGCCATACCTATGCAATTTGATACAACTGAAATCTCACCCACTTCTCCCTCTGAAATTAGGAAAATAATAAACTTGCTTAAAAGCAAAAACTCTCATGGAATTGATGGCATTTCCAGCAAAATACTAAAAGCTTGTTCTCAACAGATAAGTAAGATTCTCAGCCACCTGTGTAATAGCTCTCTGGAACAGGGCATTTTCCCTGATAGACTGAAATATGCTATTGTTATACCTTTGCATAAAAAGGGGGATAGATCTGATGTCAACAATTACCGTCCAATCTCCCTTCTAACAGCTTTATCCAAAATTTTTGAGAAAGTAATGTATTCAAGAGTAGCTTCACATATCTGTAAAAATGAAGTACTAACAAAATGTCAGTTTGGTTTCCAGAAAGGTTTTTCAACAGAAAATGCCATATATGCTTTCACCAGTCAAATTTTGAATGATCTGAATAACCGAACACCTCCCATTGGGATTTTTTGTGATCTCTCAAAGGCTTTTGATTGTGTAAATCATGAAATTCTGCTAGACAAGCTCAAGTATTGTGGCATGAGTGGGACAGTGCACAAATGGTTTAATTCGTACCTAACTGGAAGAGTGCAGAAAGTTGAAATAAGTAGTTCTCGTAACATGCAAAGATCAGCACATTCCTCAAACTGGGGAACTATCAAGAATGGGGTTCCACAAGGGTCAGTCTTGGGTCCTTTGTTGTTCTTATTATATATTAATGACTTGCCATTCTATATTCATGAAGAGGCAAAGTTAGTTCTCTTTGCTGATGATACAAGTATAGTAATCACACCTGAGAAACAAGAATTAACTGATGAAATTGTCAATACTGTCTTTCAGAAAATTACTAAGTGGTTCCTTGTAAACGGACTCTCACTGAATTTTGATAAGACACAGTACATACAGTTCCGTACAGTGAATGGTATGACGCCATTAATAAATATAGACCTTAATCAGAAGCATATAGCTAAGGTAGAATATTCCAAATTTTTAGGTATGTCCATTGATGAGAGATTAAATTGGAAGAAACACATTGATGATCTGCTGAAACGTTTGAGTTCAGCTACTTATGCAATAAGGGTCATTGCAAATTTTGGTGATAAACATCTTAGTAAATTAGCTTACTACGCCTATTTTCACTCATTGCTTTCATATGGCATCATATTTTGGGGTAATTCATCACTGAGGAACAAAGTATTTATTGCACAGAAGTGTGTAATCAGAATAATAGCTGGAGTCCACCCAAGATCATCCTGCAGACATTTATTTAAGGATCTAGGGATATTCACAGTAGCTTCTCAGTATATATACTCTCTTATGAAATTTGTTATTAACAACCAAACCCAATTCAAAAGTAATAGCAGTGTGCATAACTACAATACTAGGAGAAAGGACGATCTTCACTATTCAAGATTAAATCTAACTTTGGCACAGAAAGGGGTGAATTATACTGGCACTAAAGTCTTTGGTCACTTACCAAATAGTATCAAAAGTCTGACAGATAACCAACAAGTATTTAAGAAGAAATTAAAAGAATTTCTGAATGACAACTCCTTCTACTCCATAGAGGAATTTTTAGATATAAATTAAGAAAAAAAATAATAGAAAAAATAAAATAAAATAAAAAATAAAAAAAACACAAAAAAATAAAGTAGTTATATTAACTTAAGTATGTTGTTAAATTAACCTAATTATGTCATGTATTGGAAAATTCGACTCGTTCCACATCATTACGAAATATCGTATTCATGATCCATGGAACTAGTATTAATCTAATCTAATCTAATCTAATCTAATCAGAGGCAGATATGTGAGTATTCTAAAGTATTAAATTTTTTGTTGTTATTTTTGAGATGCTCTTGTTTGTAGATGTTCTCAATGCGAATATAGGTGTTTAGACACGACCACCAGCTACTAGTTCTTTTGCACCTGTGTTTTCGTTTGGGTTTGTCCATATTCTTTCAGACACACTCCCCTGCCGACGTCATACACCTCCTCTAGTACCCATGCTGGATATGCCCTTAATGACAAACATGCCCACTGATGATGAGTTGCTGGAAGTGTATTCCAGTAATGAACACAACAACAGTTTTACTTGTGAGTACTCAGAATTTATTATTATTATTATACGAATACGGATTTTTATTTCTCCTTCCTTAGATACTTATCAACTGCGTCTCTTTCTCCTTCTTGTGTGCAGAGTTATTAGGAGTTCGACGTGTCGTTGAGGGGAAGAGCATTCTCCAAGTTAGGGGGAAAGCTGTCGTGACATCATGGGGTGAGTCGTTACCAGAGCGGTCATACTGAGTCACTTTTCTGAGGTGCAGGAAAGGGAGTCCTGTAAGACACTCAGCTGTATACCCTACCTTGATTTATGTTCATAAGATTTTGATCAACTTATTGTGGGGTTCAGTTACATCTCTGTTCAAAAGTATATACTGCTAACAAAAAGCATGTCCTAATGCCCAGAATCATGATGAGAGGAATTTAAATTGATTTCCATGGTTTCTGCTCGCTAGCGATAGAAATTACCCTAAAAATACAGGGCATACAGATACACAACAAACACCAGATGTCCACTGACGTTCTAATTTCTCGTTTATGACCCGAATGTAGGAAAGCCATAAGAAGAAGACAAACATTAACACGCTGTGTGGTACATCGACAAAGAAGTCGAGCGTAAATTAGGTGGTCCCCTCTTCTTGTCTATATTAACCGAGAAACATCCAAAAAGTGTAGACGTGCTGCTAATCTCTAAAGACGATAAGCAACACAACGTTTGGATCAAATGCATGTCCCACCTACGTTCCTCTGAAATGAAAACAGAAAAGGTGCAAGACATTTTTGCTGAGGATGTCTCGTTTACCAAGAGCATGTATCTTGAAAGACACTTGATTGACTGCTAGAGCCAGGAAACAATAGGTGTGGAAATGCTTATCAAGGATAAATGGTTCTAGAAGTTTAAGAATGCCTCTCACCAACACTTCTGTCCTAGCTCCTGTGGTACAGTGTGAACGTGGTGCCTCTGCCTCCCATATCACTGCCACAAAATGATGCATACGATATGTGGCTAGCCATCAAGTTCTGTGCACTAAAATTAAAATCTTATGTCAAGGGGATAGTGCGAGATGGCTGCTCACTGAGCTTGAAAGTCTTGTACGGGATGTTTGTAACATTTATAGTGAAAACGTCCTCATGACCAACGTGAAGGAGAATGATGCACTGTACAAGCAGGCAGCTGATCGTTATACCTGGGGACTTTGTCTGGACAGAGGTGAGGAAGCTCCCTGTAGAGTCTGTTGCCATGTAACGGGGAAGTCCCAGAGTGCAGCTGACAACCCATGTAACTGTAAGTACCAACTGCCACAGCACACAGCCATCTTTTCCACAATTTCAGTGAGCATGATGCCCACTTTGTAGTTCAGCACTTTGACGAGTCTGGGTAGTAGGATGATAGGACCAGTGTCATTGCTGACATCGTTCACAAATACATGCCGCTTCCTGGATTCACAACGGTTCATGCTCACGTCTCTTTAGAAATTTGCTGAACCAACGCGTCCTGGAGATATTCTTAGCAAAGGGAGCCACTTATCTCGATGATGTAGAGTTTCAAGAGTTTCAAATTGTGACGGAGAAGGGGTCTTTCCAAACGAATATCTGGATTCTCTAGTAAACTAAGAGGCATTCCCATAATGAATAGAAAGAACGGGCAATTGGTGAATGAACAGCAGGACTTCGGCATCTTTGATTTATCAGAACATGTAAAATGATGAACGCGAATGTACATCTGACCGGCAACATCTTCGAGAAGTTCTGTAGCATATGGCTGAGATTTCGTGGGATGCCATGTTAAGAAAGACACACGCCAGCAGCGAATTCTTGACCAACGTTGAGATGCATGTCTTCCTGGAACATGCGGTCCACAAGTGACTTTGCCAATGTGTGCGCAGGTATGCCAAGGCAAATAACTTGCAAATAATCGAGGGGGAGTACAGGTTGTCTGACGATTTCAGTTTCATCCTTTACCTGGATGTAAACTGTCTCTCAAAGCAAACCATGCAACAAAGTCTCCCTTTTCAAGGGCTCTCATGGATGTCCAAAGCGGAAATCACCAGACTGAGGAAAGAGATCAAATATGTGGCCGCTGATGCTGTTGAGGGATATGTCCTAGAGGTAGAGCTGGACTATCCCACAAGTCTGCATGACAGACACGGTGATTTGCACAGCCTGAAAGACTTTCACGTTCAGGGACTTCAACAGGTGCCTCCTCTAGGGCATTGGCGCTGCACCACAAATGCTTATCAGGAGACATTTCGATTGAGGTTATATACTGAGGTATATACTGCAATTCCAGCTGGAAGCAGGGGTGTCCTATCACGATCACAAGTGGTTCATCGGGGGGCATAGGTGTGGAAATCTGCTGCACCCAGACTATTTACTGATGTGTCTGGGTGGGTTGATTTGTTAGTAAAAAGGTAAAAAGGTGTTCCATTTGACTGGGTGTGTGTGGACTACTTTGATGAGCTGTTTGTCACAGTTCTGAGTGTATGTTTGAGATTATGAATGTTTCATTGCACACTGCGTGCGTCCATGTGTGTGTGTGTGAGAGAGAGAGAGAGAGAGAGAGAGAGAGAGAGAGAGAGAGAGAGAGAGACAGAGACAGAGACAGAGTATATATTTCGTGTGGAACATGTACAATATGTTTATGGTGCGTGTGTGTGTGTGTGTATTGTTTTTGAGCTGCCATTGCTGTTGCTGTTCTAAGTACAGGGTGTTTCAAAAATGACCGGTATATTTGAAACGGCAATAAAAACTAAACGAGCAGCGATAGAAATACACCATTTGTTGCAATATGCTTGGGACAACAGTACATTTTCAGGCAGACAAACTTTCGAAATTACAGTAGTTACAATTTTCAACAACAGATGGCGCTGCGGTCTGGAAAACTCTATAGTACGATATTTTCCACATATCCACCATGCGTAGCAATAATATGGCGTAGTCTCTGAATGAAATTACCCGAAACCTTTGACAACGTGTCTGGTGGAGTGGCTTCACATGCAGATGAGATGTACTGCTTCAGCTGTTCAATTGTTTCTGGATTCTGGCTGTACACCTGGTCTTTCAAGTGTCCCCACAGAAAGAAGTCACAGGGGTTCATGTCTGGCGAATAGGGAGGCCAATCCACGCCGCCTCCTGTATGTTTCGGATAGCCCAAAGCAATCACACGATCATCGAAATATTCATTCAGGAAATTAAAGACGTCGGCCGTGCGATGTGGCCGGGCACCATCTTGCATAAACCAGAAGGTGTTCGCAGTGTCGTCTAAGGCAGTTTGTACCGCCACAATTTCACGAACAATGTCCAGACAGCGTGATGCAGTACTCGTTTCAGATCTGAAAAATGGGCCAATGATTCCTTTGGAAGAAATGGCGGCCCAGACCAGTACTTTTTGAGGATGCAGGGACGATGGGACTGCAACATGGGGCTTTTCGGTTCCCATATGCGCCAGTTCTGTTTATTGACGAAGCCGTCCAGGTAAAAACAAGCTTCGTCAGTAAACCAAATGCTGCCCACATGCATATCGCCGTCATCAATCCTGTGCACTATATCGTTAGCGAATGTCTCTCGTGCAGCAATGGTAGCGGCGCTGAGGGGTTGCCGCGTTTGAATTTTGTACGGATAGAGGTGTAAACTCTGGCGCATGAGACGATACGTGGACGTTGGCGTCATTTGGACCGCAGCTGCAACACGGCAAACGGAAACCCGAGGCCGCTGTCGGATCACCTGCTGCACTAGCTGCGCGTTGCCCTCTGTGGTTGCCGTACGCGGTCGCCCTACCTTTCCAGCACGTTCATCCATCACGTTCCCAGTCCGTTGAAATTTTTCAAACACATCCTTTATTGTATCGCTTTTCGGTCCTTTGGTTACATTAAACCTCCGTTGAAAACATCGTTTTGTTGCAACAACACTGTGTTCTAGGCGGTGGAATTCCAACACCAGAAAAATCCTTTGTTCTAAGGAAGAAACCATGTTGTCTACAGCACACTTGCACGTTGTGAACAGCACACGCTTACAGCAGAAAGACGACGTACAGAATGGCGCACCCACAGACTGCGTTGTCTTCTATATCTTTCACATTACTTGCAGCGCCATCTGTTGTTGAAAATTGTAACCACTGTAATTTCGAAAGTTTGTCCGCCTGAAAATGTACTGTTGTCCCAAGCATATTGCAACAAACGGTGTATTTCTATCGCTGCTCGTTTAGTTTTTATTGCCATTTCAAATATACCAGTCATTTTTGAAACACCCTGTATGTACACACTGAAAACTTCTCTCTCTCTCTCTCTCTCTCTCTCTCTCTCTCTCTATGAGTTACTAATAAGTGTTTAATAGACATTGGAAATTAAAAAATTACCTTATTCACAAAAGAATGTGTATATTGTAATGAATCAATTACGAAATAACAAAACTGTTACGTATATAACAAATACGAGAAAAAATGGAAATTAAAAAGCTTTCAGTTGTTTTCACAATACAGTGGTTCTTCTTTTTCATATTTTTTGAATGAAATATCTCCTTTATCAGTTTTATATTGATGGCAGGAGCCAGAGAAAAATAAATCCTTTTCGAATACAATATTTTTTAAATTTACAGACATACATACATGGCCGACCGGTTCAAGGCGGGATCGCGATTTATCGCCTCCAATTCGTATTTGCGTAAGTAGAGCTTTGCGGTTCTAAACGCTTCAGTCTGGAACCGACTGCTACGGTCGCAGGTTCGAATCCTGCCTCTGGCATGGATGTGTGTGATGTCCTTAGGTTAGTTAGGTTTAAGTAGTTCTAAGTTCTAGGGGACTGATGACCTCAGAAGTTAAGTCCCATAGTGCTCAGAGACATTTGAACTATTCTGACCATACATACATACATATTTGTGCACAGTATTATGTGAGAGCCCAGTTAGCAGGGGCACAGGGTCAAAATCGTGAGCTGCGTCCTTACCTGGGCCACAGCACGCCCTGCTGTACTACTCTGCAGGGCTGTAGTGAAAAACCACGAGAGGAATTATCTCGAATACCAATACCTCGAGACTGCTGCAGCTGTCTGAAGACTCAAGTTTCATTCAGAAAGCAAAGTGTGTCTTTAAATCGAAACTATCTGTACAACATTGGTTTCACGGAATAACTTTTCGCAATTACACTTTTCCTAAGCAGGTGCAGTGTATGATCAACGAAGCGTATCTGCACCGCAAATGTAATAAAGAAGTCGTCCTTTAAACATTCTCGCAAGCTGTGAGGTACTAACTCTACAAAATATTGGATACGTATCAGGTAAATGGCCTTTGCTGCAGTGAAATGCTTGGATGATGGTAACGAAAACAAGATGCAATGACAGGACATGATACGATGTCGGCAGAAACGATTCTTAAATACGGAACCCGCAACTATCAATCGTTGAAATTACCATCCAGCAAACATCCGTAATATTTATAGGAAAAAGATTTAACCTACCCAGAACCTTCTCAGTTCACTAAAACAGGTATCGCCTAATTCTCTTCTCAAAGGATCCAAAATGAGGCTCACACGATACTTTAGGGACTGGCACGTTGCTACATACGCCACAAAAAGTTACACAAAGACACAGATCATACTGCGTCCTTTTACTTGCCATGTATACTACTGTCAGAATCCAAAGAGTCATAATGCACAGTGGCCATTCTATGTGTTAAGGTTGGGTTGTTTGGGGAAGGAGACCAGACAGCGAGGTCATCGGTCTCATCGAATTAGGGAAGGATGGGGAAGGAAGTCGGCCGTGCCCTAAATCAGAATGGCCGGACACGGGATTGA
>NW_025725546.1:0-29338 GCF_021461395.2 Schistocerca americana
TGACGTTCAGGGCCTTGTAATGACGATGGAACACTCAAATTGCGTCGAGATTCAATACATCGTCCTCCAGCCGACTTGTCTCCAAGGGTCTGTTGCTGCCTCGGGCAGCTTATGGTCGTTCTCCTGTGAGTCTAGATTTTCGAATCCGACGCAAAAATGATAGTTAATTGTAACGTTCAGGGCCTCCTAATGCCGATGGAACACTCAAATTGCGTCGAAATTCAATACATCGGCCTCCAGCCGACTTGTCTCCAAGGGTATATTGCTGCCTCGGGCACCTTATGGTCGTTCTCCTGTGAGTCTAGATTTTCGAATCCGACGCAAAAATGATAGTTAATTGTAACGTTCAGGGCCTTTTAATGACGATGGAACACTCAAATTGCGTCGAGATTCAATACATCGGCCTCCAGCCGACTTGTCTCGAAGGGTCTATTGCTGCCTCGGGCACCTTATGGTCGTTCTCCTGTGAGTTTAGATTATCGAATCCGACGCAAAAATGATAGTTAATTATAACGTTCAGGGCCTCCTAATGCCGATGGAACACACAAATTCCGTCGACATTCAATACATCGGCCTCCAGCAGACTTGTCTCGAAGGGTCTATTGCTGCCTCGGGCACCTTATGGTCGTTCTCCTGTGAGTTTAGATTATCGAATCCGACGCAAAAATGATAGTTAATTACAACGTTCAGGGCCTCCTAATGCCGATGGAACACTCAAATTGTGTCGAGATTCAATACATCGGCCTCCAGCCGAATTGTCTCCAAGGGTCTATTGCTGCCTTGGGCACCTTATGGTCGTTGTCCTGTGAGGCTAGATTTTCGAATCCGACGCAAAAATGATAGTTAATTGTAACGTTCAGGGCTTTGTAATTACGATGGAACACTCAAATTGCGTCGAGATTCAATACATCGGCCTCCAGCCGACTTGTCTCCAAGGGGATATCGCTGCCTAGGGCACCACATAGTCCTTCTCCTGTGAGACTAGATTTTCGAATCCGACGCAAAAATGATAGTGAATTGTAACGTTCAGCGCCTCCTAATGACGATAGAAGACTCAAATTGCGTCGCGATCCAATACATCGTCCTCCAGCCGACTTGTCTCCAAGGGTCTATTGCTGCCTCATGCACCTTATGGTCGTTCTCCTGTGAGTCTAGATTTTCGAATCCGACGCAAAAATGATAGTGAATTGTAACGTTCAGCGCCTCCTAATGACGATAGAAGACTCAAATTGCGTCGCGATCCAATACATCGTCCTCCAGCCGACTTGTCTCCAAGGGTCTATTGCTGCCTCATGCACCTTATGGTCGTTCTCCTGTGAGTCTAGATTTTCGAATCCGACGCAAGAATGATAGTTAATTGTGACGTTCAGGGCCTTGTAATGACGATGGAACACTCAAATTGCGTCGAGATTCAATACATCGTCCTCCAGCCGACTTGTCTCCAAGGGTCTGTTGCTGCCTCGGGCAGCTTATGGTCGTTCTCCTGTGAGTCTAGATTTTCGAATGCGACGCAAAAATGATAGTTAATTGTAACGTTCAGGGCCTCCTAATGCCGATGGAACACTCAAATTGCGTCGAAATTCAATACATCGGCCTCCAGCCGACTTGTCTCCAAGGGTATATTGCTGCCTCGGGCACCTTATGGTCGTTCTCCTGTGAGTCTAGATTTTCGAATACGACGCAAAAATGATAGTTAATTGTAACGTTCAGGGCCTTGTAATGACGATGGAACACTCAAATTGCGTCGAGATTCAATACATCGGCCTCCAGCCGACTTGTCTCCATGGGTCTATTGCTGCCTCGGGCACCTTATGGTCGTTCTCCTGTGAGTTTAGATTATCGAATCCGACGCAAATATGATAGTTAATTGTAACGTTCAGGGCCTCCTAATGCCGATGGAACACTCAAATCGCGTCGAGATTCAATACATCGGCCTCCAGCCGACTTGTCTCCAAGTGTATATTGCTGCCTCGGGCACCTTATGGTCTTTCTCCTGTGAGTCTAGATTTTCGAATCCGACGCAAAAATGATAGTTAATTGTAACGTTCAGGGCCTTGTAATGACGATGGAACACTCAAATTGCGTCGAGATTCAATACATCGTCCTCCAGCCGACTTGTCTCCAAGGGTCTGTTGCTGCCTCGGGCAGCTTTAGGTCGTTCTCCTGTGAGTCTAGATTTTCGAATCCGACGCAAAAATGATAGTTAATTGTAACGTTCAGGGCCTCCTAATGCCGATGGAACACTCAAATTGCGTCGAAATTCAATACATCGGCCTCCAGCCGACTTGTCTCCAAGGTTATATTGCTGCCTCGGGCACATTATGGTCGTTCTCCTGTGAGTCTAGATTTTCGAATACGACGCAAAAATGATAGTTAATTGTAACGTTTAGGGCCTTGTAATGACGATGGAACACTCAAATTGCGTCGAGATTCAATACATCGGCCTCCAGACGACTTGTCTCCATGGGTCTATTGCTGCCTCGGGCACCTTATGGTCGTTCTCCTGTGAGTTTAGATTATCGAATCCGACGCAAATATGATAGTTAATTGTAACGTTCAGGGCCTCCTAATGCCGATAGAACACTCAAATCGCGTCGAGATTCAATACATCGGCCTCCAGCCGACTTGTCTCCAAGTGTATATTGCTGCCTCGGGCACCTTATGGTCTTTCTCCTGTGAGTCTAGATTTTCGAATCCGACGCAAAAATGATAGTTAATTGTAACGTTCAGGGCCTTGTAATGACGATGGAACACTCAAATTGCGTCGAGATTCAATACATCGGCCTCCAGCCGACTTGTCTCCATGGGTCTATTGCTGCCTCAGGCACCTTATGGTCGTTCTCCTGTGAGTTTAGATTATCGAATCCGACGAAAAAATGATAGTTAATTGTAACGTTCAGGGCCTCCTAATGCCGATGGAACACTCAAATTGCGTCGAGATTCAATATCGGCCACCAGCCGACTTGTCTCCAAGGGTCTATTGCTGCCTCGGGCACCTTATGGTCGTTCTCCTATGAGTCTAGATTTTCGAATCCGACGCAAAAATGATAGTTAATTGTAACGTTCAGGGCCTTGTAATGACGATGGAACACTCAAATTGCGTCGAGATTCAATTCATCGGCCTCCAGCCGACTTGTCTCCAAGGGGATATCGCTGCCTCGGGCACCTTATGGTCGTTCTCCAGTGAGTCTAGATTTTCGAATCCGACGAAAAACTGATAGTTAATTGTAACATTCAGGGCCTCCTAATGACGAAGGAACACTCAAATTGCGTCGCGATCCAATACATCGTCCTCCAGCCGACTTGTCTCCAAGGATCTAATGCTGCCTCGGGCACTTTATGGTCGTTCTCTTGTAAGTCTAAATTTTCGAATCCGACGCAAAAATGATAGTTAATTGTAATGTTCAGGGCCGCCTAATGACGTTGGAACTCTCAAATTGCGTCGAGATTCAATACATCGTCCTCCAGCCGACTTGTCTCCAAGGGTCTATTGCTGCCTCGGGCACCGTATGGTCGTTCCCCTGTGAGTTTAGATTATCGAATCCGACGCAAAAATGATAGTTAATTGTAACGTTTAGGGCCTCCTAATGACGATGGGACACTCAAATTGCGTCGAGATTCAATACATCGTCCTCCAGCCGACTTGTCTGCAAGGGGATATTGCTGTCTTGGGCACAATATGATCCTTCTCCTGTGAGTCTAGATTTTCGAATCCGACGCAAAAATGATAGTTAATTGTAACGTTCAGCGCCTCCTAATGACGATAGAAGACTCAAATTGCGTCGGGATTCAATACATCGTCCTCCAGCCGATTTGTCTCCAAGGGGATATTGCTGCCTCGAGCACCGTATGAACTTCTCCTGTGAGTAGATTTTCGAATCCGACGCGAATCTGATAGTTAATTGTAACGTTCAGGACCTTGTAATGACGATGGAACACTCAAATTGCGTCGAGATCAATACATCGGCCTCCAGCCGACTTGTCTCCAACGGTCTATTGCTGCCTCGGGCACCTTATGGTCGTTTTCCTGTGAGTTTAGATTTTCGAATCCGACGAAAAACTGATAGTTAATTGTAACATTCAGGGCCTCCTAATGACGATGGAACACTCATATTGCGTCGCGATCCAATACATCGTCCTCCAACCGACTTGTCTCCAAGGGTCAATAGCTGCCTCGGGCACCGTATGGTCGTTCCCCTGTGAGTTTAGATTATCGAATCCGACGCAAAAATGATAGTTAATTGTAACGTTTAGGGCCTCCTAATGACGATGGGACACTCAAATTGCGTCGAGATTCAATACATCGTCCTCCAGCCGACTTGTCTCCAAGGGGATATTGCTGTCTCGGGCACAATATGATCCTTCTCCTGTGAGTCTAGATTTTCGAATCCGACGCAAAAATGATAGTGAATTGTAACGTTCAGCGCCTCCTAATGACGATAGAAGACTCAAATTGCGTCGGGATTCAATACATCGTCCTCCAGCCGATTTGTCTCCAAGGGGATATTGCTGTGTCGGGCACCAAATGGTTCATCTCCTGTGAGTCTAGATTTTCGAATCCGACGAAAAACTGATAGTTAATTGTAACATTCAGGGCCTCCTAATGACGATGGAACACTCAAATTGCGTCGCGATCCAATACATCGTCCTCCAGCCGACTTGTCTCCAAGGATCTAATGCTGCCTCGGGCACTTTATGGTCGTTCTCTTGTAAGTCTAGATTCTCGAATCCGACGCAAAAATGATAGTTAATTGTAACTTTCAGGGCCGCCTAATGACGTTGGAACTCTCAATTTGCGTCGAGATTCAGTACATCGTCCTCCAGCCGACTTGCCTCCAAGGGTCTATTGCTGCCTCGGGCACCTTATGGTCGTTCTCCTGTGAGTCTAGATTTTCGAATCCAACGCAAAAATGATAGTTAATTGTAACGTTCAGTGCCTTGTAATGACGATGGAACACTCAAATTGCGTCGAGATTCAATACATCGGCCTCCAGCCGACTTGTCTCCAAGGGTCTATTGCTGCCTCGGGCACCTTATGGTCGTCCTCCTGTGAGTCTAGATTTTCGAATCCGACGCAAAAATGATAGTTAATTGTAACGTTCAGGGCCTCCTAATGCCGATGGAAGACTCACATTCCGTCGACATTCAATACATCGGCCTCCAGCCGACTTGTCTCCAAGGGTCTCGGCCTCCAGCCGACTTGTCTCCAAGGGTCTATTGCTGCCTCGGGCACCTTATGGTCGTTCTCCTGTGAGTTTAGATTATCGAATCCGACGCAAAAATGATAGTTAATTATAACGTTCAGGGCCTCCTAATGTCGATGAAACACTCAAATTGTGTCGAGATTCAATACCTCGGCCTCCAGCCGACTTGTCTCCAAGGGGATATCGCTGCCTCGGGCACCACATGGTCCTTCTCCTGTGAGTCTAGATTTTCGAATCCGACGCAAAAATGATAGTGAATTGTAACGTTCAGCGCCTCCTAATGACGATAGAAGACTCAAATTGCGTCGCGATCCAATACATCGTCCTCCAGCCGACTTGTCTCCATGGGTCTATTGCTGCCTCGGGCACCTTATGGTCGTTCTCCTGTGAGTATAGATTTTCGAATCCGACGCAAAAATGATAGTTAATTGTAACGTTCAGGGCCTTGTAATGACGTTGGAACACTGAAATTGCGTCGAGATTCAATACATCGTCCTCCAGCCGACTTGTCTCCAAGGGTCTGTTGCTGCCTCGGGCAGCTTATGGTCGTTCTCCTGTGAATCTAGATTTTCGAATCCGACGCAAAAATGATAGTTAATTGTAACGTTCAGGGCCTCCTAATGCCGATGGAACACTCAAATTGCGTCGAAATTCAATACATCGGCCTCCAGCCGACTTGTCTCCAAGGGGATATTGCTGCCTCGGGCACCTTATGGTCATTCTCCTGTGAGTCTAGATTTTCGAATCCGACGCAAAAATGATAGTTAATTGTAACGTTCAGGGCCTTGTAATGTCGATGGAACACTCAAATTGCGTCGAGATTCAATACATCGGCCTCCAGCCGACTTGTCTCCATGGGTCTATTGCTGCCTCGGGCACCTTATGGTCGTTCTCCTGTGAGTTTAATTTATCGAATCCGACGCAAAAATGATAGTTAATTGTAACGTTCAGGGCCTCCTAATGCCGATGGAACACTCAAATTGCGTCGAGATTCAATACATCGGCCACCAGCCGACTTGTCTCCAAGGGTCTATTGCTGCCTCGGGCACCTTATGGTCGTTCTCCTGTGAGTCTAGATTTTCGAATCCGACGCAAAAATGATAGTTAATTGTAACGTTCAGGGCCTTGTAATGACGATGGAACACTCAAATTGCGTCGAGATTCAATACATCGGCCTCCAGCCGACTTGTCTCCAAGGGGATATCGCTGCCTCGGGCACCTTATGGTCGTTCTCCAGTGAGTCTAGATTTCCGAATCCGACGAAAAACTGATAGTTAATTGTAACATTCAGGGCCTCCTAATGACGAAGGAACACTCAAATTGCGTCGCGATCCAATACATCGTCCTCCAGCCGACTTGTCTCCAAGGATCTAATGCTGCCTCGGGCACTTTATGGTCGTTCTCTTGTAAGTCTAAATTTTCGAATCCGACGCAAAAATGATAGTTAATTGTAACGTTCAGGGCCGCCTAATGACGTTGGAACTCTCAAATTGCGTCGAGATTCAATACATCGTCCTCCAGCCGACTTGTCTCCAAGGGTCTATTGCTGCCTCGGGCACCGTATGGTCGTTCCCCTGTGAGTTTAGATTATCGAATCCGACGCAAAAATGATAGTTAATTGTAACGTTTAGGGCCTCCTAATGACGATGGGACACTCAAATTGCGTCGAGATTCAATACATCGTCCTCCAGCCGACTTGTCTCCAAGGGGATATTGCTGTTTCGGGCACAATATGATCCTTCCCTGTGAGTCTAGATTTTCGAATCCGACGCAAAAATGATAGTGAATTGTAACGTTCAGCGCCTCCTAATGACGATAGATGACTCAAATTGCGTCGGGATTCAATACATCGTCCTCCAGCCGGTTTGTCTCCAAGGGGATATTGCTGCCTCGGGCACCAAATGGTTCATCTGCTGTGAGTCTAGATTTTCGAATCCGACGAAAAACTGATAGTTAATTGTAACATTCAGGGCCTCCTAATGACGATGGAACACTCAAAGTGCGTCGCGATCCAATACATCGTCCTCCAGCCGACTTGTCTCCAAGGATCTAATGCTGCCTCGGGCACTTTATGGTCGTTCTCTTGTAAGTCTAGATTTTCGAATCCGACGCAAAAATGATAGTTAATTGTAACGTTCAGGGCCGCCTAATGCCGTTGGAACTCTCAAATTGCGTCGAGATTCAATACATCGTCCTCCAGCCGACTTGTCTCCAAGGGTCTATTGCTGCCTCGGGCACCTTACGGTCGTTCTCCTGTGAGTCTAGATTTTCGAATCCGACGCAAAAATGATAGTTAATTGTAACGTTCAGGGCCTCCTAATGCCGATGGAACACTCAAATTGCGTCGACATTCAATACATCGGCCTCTAGCCGACTTGTCTCCAAGGGTCTATTGCTGCCTCGGGCACCTTATCGTCGTTCTCCTGTGAGTCTAGATATTTGAATCCGACGCAAAAATGATAGTTAATTGTAACTTTCAGGGCCTTGTAATGACGATGGACACTCAAATTGCGTCGAGATTCAATACATCGGCCTCCAGCCGACTTGTCTCCAAGGGTCTATTGCTGCCTCGGGCACCTTATGGTCGTTCTCCTGTGAGTTAAGATTATCGAATCCGACGCAAAAATGATAGTTAATTATAACGTTCAGGGCCTCCTAATGCCGATGGAACACTCAAATTGTGTCGAGATTCAATACATCGGCCTCCAGCCGACTTGTCTCCAAGGGTCTATTGCTGCCTCGGGCACCTTATGGTCGTTCTCCTGTGAGTCTAGATTTTCGAATCCGACGCAAAAATGATAGTTAATTGAAACGTTCAGGGCCTTGTAATGACGATGGAACACTCAAATTGCGTCGAGATTCAATACATCGGCCTCCAGCCGACTTGTCTCCAAGGGGATATCGCTGCCTCGGGCACCACATGGTCCTTCTCCTGTGAGTCTAGATTTTCGAATCCGACGCAAAAATGATAGTGAATTGTAACGTTCAGCGCCTCCTAATGACGATAGAAGACTCAAATTGCGTCGCGATCCAATACATCGTCCTCCAGCCGACTTGTCTCCAAGGGTCTATTGCTGCCTCGGGCACCTTATGGTCGTTCTCCTGTGAGTCTAGATTTTCGAATACGACGCAAAAATGATAGTTAATTGTAACGTTCAGGGCCTTGTAATGACGATGGAACACTCAAATTGCGTCGAGATTCAATACATCGTCCTCCAGCCGACTTGTCTCCAAGGGTCTATTGCTGCCTCGGGCACCTTATGGTCGTTCTCCTGTGAGTTTAGATTATCGAATCCGACGCAAAAATGATAGTTAATTACAACGTTAAGGGCCTCCTAATGCCGATGGAACACTCAAATTGTGTCGAGATTGAATACATCGGCCTCCAGCCGACTTGTCTCCAAGGGTCTATTGCTGCCTCGGGCACCTTATGGTCGTTCTCCTGTGAGTCTAGATTTTCGAATCCGACGCAAAAATGATAGTTAATTGTATCGTTCAGGGCCTTGTAATGACGATGGAACACTCAAATTGCGTCGAGATTCAATACATCTTCCTCCCGCCGACTTGTCTCCAAGGGTGATGCTGCCTCGGGCACCTTATGGTCGTTCTCCTGTGAGTCTAGATTTTCGAATCCGACGAAATACTGATAGTTAATTGTAACATTCAGGGCCTCCTAATGACGAAGGAACACTCAAATTGCGTCGCTATCCAATACATCGTCCTCCAGGCGACTTGTCTCCAAGGATCTAATGCTGCCTCGGGCACTTTATGGTCGTTCTCTTGTAAGTCTAAATTTTCGAATCCGACGTAAAAATGATAGTTAATTGTAACGTTCAGGGCCGCCTAATGACGTTGGAACTCTCAAATTGCGTCGAGATTCAACACATCGTCCTCCAGCCGACTTGTCTCCAAGGGTCTATTGCTGCCTCGGGCACCTTATGGTCGTTCTCCTGTGAGTCTAGATTTTGGAACCCGACGCAAAAATGATAGTTAATTGTAACGTTCAGGGCCTCCTAATGCCGATGGAACACTCAAATTGCGTCGAGATTCAATACATCGGCCTCCAGCCGACTTGTCTCCAAGGGTCTATTGCTGCCCCGGGGACCTTATGGTCGTTCTCCTGTGAGTCTAGATTTTGGAACCCGACGCAAAAATGATAGTTAATTATAATGTTCAGGGCCTCCTAATGCCGATGGAACACTCAAATTGCGTCGAGATTGAATACATCGGCCTCCAGCGGACTTGTCTCCAAGGGGATATTGCTGTCTCGAGCACCGTATGAACTTCTTCTGTGACTAGATTTTCGAATCCGACGCATAAATGATAGTTAATAATAACGTTCAGGGCCTCCTAATGACGATGGAACACACATTTTGCGTCGCGATCCAATTCATCGTCCTCCAACCGACTTGTCTCCAAGGGTCGGCACCGTATGGTCGTTCCCCTGTGAGTTGAGATTATCGAATCCGACGCAAAAATGATAGTTAATTGTAACGTTTAGGTACTCCTAATGACGATGGGACACTCAAATTGCGTCGAGATTCAATACATCGTCCTCCAGCCGAGTTGTCTCCAAGGGGATATTGCTGTCTCGGGCACAATATGATCCTTCTCCTGTGAGTCTACATTTTCGAATCCGACGCAAAAATGATAGTGACTTGTAACGTTCAACGCCTCCTAATGACGATAGAAGACTCAAATTGCGTCGGGATTCAATACATCGTCCTCCAGCCGATTTGTCTCCAAGGGGATATTGCTGCCTCGGGCACCAAATGGTTCGTCTGCTGTGAGTCTAGATTTTCGAATCCGAAGAAAAACTGATAGTTAATTGTAACATTCAGGGCCTCCTAATGACGATGGAACACTCAAATTGCGTCGCGATCCAATTCATCGTCCTCCAGCCGACTTCTCTCCAAGGGTCTAATGCTGCCTCGGGCACTTTATGGTCGTTCTCTTGTAAGTCTAGATTTTCGAATCCGACGCAAAAATAATAGTTAATTGTAACGTTCAGGGCCTCCTAATGCCGATGGAACACACAAATTGCGTCGAGATTCAATACATCGGCCACCAGCGGACTTGTCTCCAAGGGGATATTGCTGTCTCGAGCACCGTATGAACTTCTCCTGTGAGTAGATTTTCGAATCCGACGCATGAATGATAGTTAATTGTAACGTTCAGGGCCTTCTAATGACGATGGGACACTCATTTTGCGTCGCGATCCAATACATCGTCCTCTAACCGACTTGTCTCCAAGGGTCAATAGCTGCCTCGGGCACCGTATGGTCGTTCCCCTGTGAGTTTAGATTATCGAATCCGACGCAAAAATGATAGTTAATTGTAACGTTTAGGGCCTCCTAATGACGATAGGACACTCAAATTGCGTCGAGATTCAATACATCGTCCTCCAGCCGACTTGTCTCCAAGGGGATATTGCTGTCTCGGGCACAATATGATCCTTCTCCTGTGAGTCTAGATTTTCGAATCCGACGCAAAAATGATAGTGAATTGTAACGTTCAGTGCCTCCTAATGACGATAGAAGACTCAAATTGCGTCGAGATTCAATACATCGTCCTCCAGCCGATTTGTCTCCAAGGGGTATATTGCTGTCTCGAGCACCGTATGAACTTCTCCTGTGAGTAGATTTTCGAATCCGACGCGAAACTGATAGTTAATTGTAACGTTCAGGGCCTTGTAATGACGATGGAACACTCAAATTGCGTCGAGATCAATACATCGGCCTCCAGCCGATTTGTCTCCAACGGTCTATTGCTGCCTCGGGCACGTTATGGTCGTTCTCCTGTGAGTCTAGATTTTCGAATCCGACGTAAAAATGATAGTTAATTGTAACGTTCAGGGCCTTGTAATGACGATGGAACACTCAAATTGCGTCGAGATTCAATACATCGACCTCCAGCCGACTTGTCTCCAAGGGTCTGTTGCTGCCTCGGGCACCTTTTGGTCGTTCTCCTGTGAGTTTAGATTATCGAATCCGACGCAAAAATGATAGTTAATTATAACGTTCAGGGCCTCCTAATGCCGATGGAACACTCAAATTGTGTCGAGATTGAATACATCGGCCTCCAGCCGACTTGTCTCCAAGGGTCTATTGCTGCCTCGGTCACCTTATGGTCGTTCTCCTGTGAGTCTAGATTTTCTAATCCGACGCAAAAATGATAGTTAATTGTATCGTTCAGGGCCTTGTAATGACGATGGAACACTCAAATTGCGTCGAGATTCAATACATCGGCCTCCCGCCGACTTGTCTCCAAGGGTGATGCTGCCTCGGGCACCTTATGGTCGTTCTCCTGTGAGTCTAGATTTTCGAATCCGACGAAAAACTGATAGTTAATTGTAACATTCAGGGCCTCCTAATGACGAAGGAACACTCAAATTGCGTCGCGATCCAATACATCGTCCTCCAGCCGACTTGTCTCCAAGGATCTAATGCTGCTTCGGGCACTTTATGGTCGTTCTCTTGTAAGTCTAAATTTTCGAATCCGACGCAAAAATGATAGTTAATTGTAACGTTCAGGGCCGCCTAATGACGTTGGAACTCTCAAATTGCGTCGAGATTCAATACATCGTCCTCCAGCCGAATTGTCTCCAAGGGTCTATTGCTGCCTCGGGCACCTTATGGTCGTTCTCCTGTGAGTCTAGATTTTCGAACCCGACGCAAAAATGATAGTTAATTGTAACGTTCAGGGCCTCCTAATGCCGATGGAACACTCAAATTGCGTCGAGATTCAATACATCGTCCTCCAGCCGACTTGTCTCTAAGGGACTATTGCTGCCTCGGGCACCTTATGGTCGTTCTCCTGTGAGTCTAGATTTTCGAATCCGACGCAAAAATGATTGTTAATTGTAACGTTCAGGGCCTTGTAATGACGATGGAACACTCAAATTGCGTCGAGATTCAATACATCGGCCTCCAGCCGACTTGTCTCCAAGGGTCTATTGCTGCCTCGGGCACCTTATGGTCGTTCTCCTGTGAGTTTAGATTATCGAATCCGACGCAAAAATGATAGTTAATTATAACGTTCAGGGCCTCCTAATGCCGATGGAACACTCAAATTGTGTCGGGATTGAATACATCGGCCTCCAGCCGACTTGTCTCCAAGGGTCTATTGCTGCCTCGGGCACCTTATGGTCGTTCTCCTGTGAGTTTAGATTTTCGAATCCGACGAAAAACTGATAGTTAATTGTAACATTCATGGCCTCCTAATGACGATGGAACACACATTTTGCGTCGCGATCCAATTCATCGTCCTCCAACCGACTTGTCTCCAAGGGTCGGCACCGTATGGTCGTTCCCCTGTGAGTTGAGATTATCGAATCCGACGCAAAAATGATAGTTAATTGTAACGTTTAGGGCCTCCTAATGACGATGGGACACTCAAATTGCGTCGAGATTCAATACATCGTCCTCCAGCCGACTTGTCTCCAAGGGGATATTGCTGTCTCGGGCACAATATGATCCTTCTCCTGTGAGTCTACATTTTCGAATCCGACGCGAAAATGATAGTGAATTGTAACGTTCAACGCCTCCTAATGACGATAGAAGACTCAAATTGCGTCGGGATTCAATACATCGTCCTCCAGCCGATTTGTCTCCAAGGGGATATTGCTGCCTCGGGCACCAAATGGTTCGTATGCTGTGAGTCTAGATTTTCGAATCCGAAGAAAAACTGATAGTTAATTGTAACATTCAGGGCCTCCTAATGACGATGGAACACTCAAATTGCGTCGCGATCCAATTCATCGTCCTCCAGCCGACTTCTCTCCAAGGGTCTAATGCTGCCTCGGGCACCATATGATCCTTCTCCTGTGAGTCTAGATTTTCGAATCCGACGCAAAAATGATAGTGAATAGTAACGTTCAGCGCCTCCTGATGACGATAGAACTCTCAAATTGCGTCGAGATTCAATACATCCTCCTCCAGCCGACTTGTCTCCAAGGGTCTAATGCTGCCTCGGGCACCTTATGGTCGTTCTCTTGTAAGTCTAGATTTTCGAATCCGACGCAAAAATGATAGTTAATTGTAACGTTCAGGGCCTCCTAATGCCGATGGAACTCTCTAATTGCGTCGAGATTCAATACATCGGCCTCCAGCGAACTTGTCTCCAAGGGGATATTGCTGTCTCGAGCACCGTATGAACTTCTCCTGTGAGAAGATTTTCGAATCCGACGCATAAATGATAGTTAATTATAACGTTCAGGGCCTTCTAATGACGATGGGACACTCATTTTGCGTCGCGATCCAATACATCGTTCTCTAACCGACTTGTCTCCAAGGGTCAATAGCTGCCTCGGGCACCGTATGGTCGTTCCCCTGTGAGTTTAGATTATCGAATCCGACGCAAAAATGATAGTTAATTGTAACGTTTAGGGCCTCCTAATGACGATAGGACACTCAATTTGCGTCGAGATTCAATACATCGTCCTCCAGCCGACTTGTCTCCAAGGGGATATTGCTGTCTCGGGCACAATATGATCCTTCTCCTGTGAGTCTAGATTTTCGAATCCGACGCAAAAATGATAGTGAATTGTAACGTTCAGCGCCTCTTAATGACGATAGAAGACACAAATTGCGTCGAGATTCAATACATCGTCCTCCAGCCGATTTGTCTCCAAGGGGTATATTGCTGTCTCGAGCACCGTATGAACTTCTTCTGTGAGTAGATTTTCGAATCCGACGCGAAACTGATAGTTAATTGTAAGGTTCATGGCCTTGTAATGACGATGGAACACTCAAATTGCGTCGAGATTCAATACATCGGCCTCCAGCCGACTTGTCTCCAACGGTCTATTGCTGAGTCGGGCACCTTATGGGCGTTCTCCTGTGAGTTTAGATTTTCGAATCCGACGAAAAACTGATAGTTAATTGTAACATTCAGGGCCTCCTAATGACGATGGAACACACATTTTGCGTCGCGATCCAATTCATCGTCCTCCAACCGACTTGTCTCCAAGGGTCGGCACCGTATGGTCGTTCCCCTGTGAGTTGAGATTATCGAATCCGACGCCAAAATGATAGTTAATTGTAACGTTTAGGGCCTCCTAATGACGATGGGACACTCAAATTGCGTCGATATTCAATACATCGACCTCCAGCCGACTTGTCTCCAAGGGGATATTGCTGTCTCGGGCACAATATGATCCTTCTCCTGTGAGTCTACATTTTCGAATCCGACGCAAAAATGATAGTGAATTGTAACGTTCAACGCCTCCTAATGACGATAGAAGACTCAAATTGCGTCGGGATTCAATACATCGTCCTCCAGCCGATTTGTCTCCAAGGGGATATTGCTGCCTCGGGCACCAAATGGTTCGTATGCTGTGAGTCTAGATTTTCGAATCCGAAGAAAAACTGATAGTTAATTGTAACATTCAGGGCCTCCTAATGACGATGGAACACTCAAATTGCGTCGCGATCCAATTCATCGTCCTCCAGCCGACTTCTCTCCAAGGGTCTAATGCTGCCTCGGGCACTTTATGGTCGTTCTCTTGTAAGTCTAGATTTTCGAATCCGACGCAAAAATAATAGTTAATTGTAACGTTCAGGGCTTCCTAATGCCGATGGAACACTCAAATTGCGTCGAGATTCAATACATCGGCCACCAGCCGACTTGTCTCCAAGGGTCTATTGCTGCCTCGGGCACCTTATGGTCGTTCTCCTGTGAGTCTAGATTTTCGAATCCGACGCAAAAATGATAGTTAATTGTAACGTTCAGGGCCATGTAATGACGATGGAACACTCAAATTGCGTCGAGATTCAATACATCGGCCTCCCGGCGACTTGTCTCCAAGGGTGTTGCTGCCTCGGGCACCTTATGGTCGTTCTCCTGTGAGTTTAGATTATCGAATCCGACGCAAAAATGATAGTTAATGGTAACGTTCAGGGCCTTGTAATGACGATGGAACACTCAAATTCCGTCGAGATTCAATACATCGGCCTCCAGCCGACTTGTCTCCAAGGGTCTGTTGCTGCCTAGGGCACCATATGATCCTTCTCCTGTGAGTCTAGATTTTCGAATCCGACGCAAAAATGATAGTGAATAGTAACGTTCAGCGCCTCCTGATGACGATAGAACTCTCAAATTGCGTCGAGATTCAATACATCCTCCTCCAGCCGACTTGTCTCCAAGGGTCTAATGCTGCCTCGGGCACCTTATGGTCGTTCTCTTGTAAGTCTAGATTTTCGAATCCGACGCAAAAATGATAGTTAATTGTAACGTTCAGGGCCTCCTAATGCCGATGGAACTCTCTAATTGCGTCGAGATTCAATACATCGGCCTCCAGCGAACTTTTCTCCAAGGGGATATTGCTGTCTCAAGCACCGTATGAACTTCTCCTGTGAGAAGATTTTCGAATCCGACCCATAAATGATAGTTAATTATAACGTTCAGGGCCTTCTAATGACGATGGGACACTCATTTTGCGTCGCGATCCAATACATCGTTCTCTAACCGACTTGTCTCCAAGGGTCAATAGCTGCCTCGGGCACCGTATGGTCGTTCCCCTGTGAGTTTAGATTATCGAATCCGACGCAAAAATGATAGTTAATTGTAACGTTTAGGGCCTCCTAATGACGATAGGACACTCAATTTGCGTCGAGATTCAATACATCGTCCTCCAGCCGACTTGTCTCCAAGGGGATATTGCTGTCTCGGGCACAATATGATCCTTCTCCTGTGAGTCTAGATTTTCGAATCCGACGCAAAAATGATAGTGAATTGTAACGTTCAGCGCCTCTTAATGACGATAGAAGACACAAATTGCGTCGAGATTCAATACATCGTCCTCCAGCCGATTTGTCTCCAAGGGGTATATTGCTGTCTCGAGCACCGTATGAACTTCTTCTGTGAGTAGATTTTCGAATCCGACGCGAAACTGATAGTTAATTGTAAGGTTCATGGCCTTGTAATGACGATGGAACACTCAAATTGCGTCGAGATTCAATACATCGGCCTCCAGCCGACTTGTCTCCAACGGTCTATTGCTGCCTCGGGCACCTTATGGGCGTTCTCCTGTGAGTTTAGATTTTCGAATCCGACGAAAAACTGATAGTTAATTGTAACATTCAGGGCCTCCTAATGACGATGGAACACACATTTTGCGTCGCGATCCAATTCATCGTCCTCCAACCGACTTGTCTCCAAGGGTCGGCACCGTGTGGTCGTTCCCCTGTGAGTTGAGATTATCGAATCCGACGCAAAAATGATAGTTAATTGTAACGTTTAGGGCCTCCTAATGACGATGGGACACTCAAATTGCGTCGATATTCAATACATCGACCTCCAGCCGACTTGTCTCCAAGGGGATATTGCTGTCTCGGGCACAATATGATCCTTCTCCTGTGAGTCTACATTTTCGAATCCGACGCAAAAATGATAGTGAATTGTAACGTTCAACGCCTCCTAATGACGATAGAAGACTCAAATTGCGTCGGGATTCAATACATCGTCCTCCAGCCGATTTGTCTCCAAGGGGATATTGCTGCCTCGGGCACCAAATGGTTCGTCTGCTGTGAGTCTAGATTTTCGAATCCGAAGAAAAACTGATAGTTAATTGTAACATTCAGGGCCTCCTAATGACGATGGAACACTCAAATTGCGTCGCGATCCTATTCATCGTCCTCCAGGCGACTTCTCTCCAAGGGTCTAATGCTGCCTCGGGCACTTTATGGTCGTTCTCTTGTAAGTCTAGATTTTCGAATCCGACCCAAAATAATAGTTAATTGTAACGTTCAGGGCCTCCTAATGCCGATGGAACACTCAAATTGCGTCGAGATTCAATACATCGGCCACCAGCCGACTTGTCTCCAAGGGTCTATTGCTGCCTCGGGCATCTTATAATCGTTCTCCTGTGAGTCTAGATTTTCGAATCCGACGCAAAAATGATAGTTAATTGTAACGTTCAGGGCCATGTAATGACGATGGAACACTCAAATTGCGTCGAGATTCAATACATCGGCCTCCCGCCGACTTGTCTCCAAGGGTGTTGCTGCCACGGGCACCTTGTGGTCGTTCTCCTGTGAGTTTAGATTATCGAATCCGACGCAAAAATGATAGTTAATTGTAACGTTCAGGGCCTTGTAATGACGATGGAACACTCAAATTGCGTCGAGATTCAATACATCGGCCTCCAGCCGACTTGTCTCCAAGGGTCTGTTGCTGCCTCGGGCACCATATGATCCTTCTCCTGTGAGTCTAGATTTTCGAATCCGACGTAAAAATGATAGTGAATAGTAACGTTCAGCGCCTCCTGATGACGATAGAACTCTCAAATTGCGTCGAGATTCAATACATCCTCCTCCAGCCGACTTGTCTCCAAGGGTCTAATGCTGCCTCGGGCACCTTATGGTCGTTCTCTTGTAAGTCTAGATTTTCGAATCCCACGCAAAAATGATAGTTAATTGTAACGTTCATGGCCTCCTAATGCCGATGGAACTCTCAAATTGCGTCGAGATTCAATACATCGGCCTCCAACGGACTTGTCTCCAAGGGGATATTGCTGTCTCGAGCACCGTATGAACTTCTCCTGTGAGTAGATTTTCGAATCCGACGCATAAATGACAGTTAATTGTAACGTTCAGGGCCTTCTAATGACGATGGGACACTCATTTTGCGTCGCGATCCAATACATCGTCCTCTAACCGACTTGTCTCCAAGGGTCAATAGCTGCCTCGGGCACCGTATGGTCGTTCCCCTGTGAGTTTAGATTATCGAATCCGACGCAAAAATGATAGTTAATTGTAACGTTTAGGGCCTCCTAATGACGATGGGACACTCAAATTGCGTCGAGATTCAATACATCGTCCTCCAGCCGACTTGTCTCCAAGGGGATATTGCTGTCTCGGGCACAATATGATCCTTCTCCTGTGAGTCTAGGTTTTCGAATCCGACGCAAAAATGATAGTGAATTGTAACGTTCAGCGCCTCCTAATGACGATAGAAGACTCAAATTGCGTCGAGATTCAATACATCGTCCTCCAGCCGATTTGTCTCCAAGGGGTATATTGCTGTCTCGAGCACCGTATGAACTTCTCCTGTGAGTAGATTTTCGAATCCGACGCGAAACTGATAGTTAATTGTAACGTTCAGGGCCTTGTAATGACGATGGAACACTCAAATTGCGTCGAGATCAATACATCGGCCTCCAGCCGATTTGTCTCCAACGGTCTACTGCTGCCTCGAGCACCGTATGGTCGTTCCCCTGTGAGTTTAGATTATCGAATCCGACGCAAAAATGATAGTTAATTGTAACGTTTAGGGCCTCCTAATGACGATGGGACACTCAAATTGCGTCGAGATTCAATACATCGTCCTCCAGCCGACTTGTCTCCAAGGGGATATTGCTGTCTCGGGCACAATATGATCCTTCTCCTGTGAGTCTAGATTTTCGAATCCGACGCAAAAATGATAGTGAATTGTAACCTTCAGTGCCTCCTAATGACGATAGAAGACTCAAATTGCGTCGGGATTCAATACATCGTCCTCCAGCCGATTTGTATCCAAGGGGATATTGCTGCCTCGGGCACCGTATGGTCGTTCCCCTGTGAGTTTAGATTATCGAATCCGACGCAAAAATGATAGTTAATTGTAACGTTCAGGGCCTTGTAATGACGATGGAACACTCAAATTGCGTCGAGATTCAATACATCGTCCTCCAGCCGACTTGTCTCCAAGGGGATATTGCTGTCTCGGCACAATATGATCTTTCTCCTGTGAGTCTAGATTTTCGAATCCGACGCAAAAATGATAGTGAATTATAATGTTCAGAGCCTCCTAATGACGATAGAAGACTCAAATTGCGTCGACATTCAATACATCGGCCTCCAGCCGACTTGTCTCCAAGGGGATTTTGCTGCCTCGGGCACCGTATGGTCGTTCCCCTGTGAGTTTAGATTATCGAATCCGACGCAAAAATGATAGTTAATTGTAACGTTCAGGGCATTGTAATGACGATGGAACACTCAAATTGCGTCGAGATTGAATACATCGTCCTCCAGCCGACTTGTCTCCAAGGGTCTATTGCTGCCTCGGGCACCTTATGGTCGTTCTCCTGTGAGTCTAGATTTTCGAATCCGACGCAAAAATGATAGTTAATTGTAACGTTCAGGGCCTTGTAATGGCGATGGAACACTCAAATTGCGTCGACATTCAATACATCGGCCTCCAGCCGACTTGTCTCCAAGGGTCTATTGCTGCCTCGGGCACCTTATGGTCGTTCTCCTGTGAGTCTAGATTTTCGAATCCGACGCAAAAATGATAGTTAATTGTAACGTTCAGGGCCTTGTAATGACGATGGAACACTGAAATTGCGTCGAGATTCAATACATCGGCCTCCAGCCGACTTGTCTCCAAGGGGATATCGCTGCCTCGGGCACCACATGGTCCTTCTCCTGTGAGTCTAGATTTTCGAATCCGACGCAAAAATGATAGTGAATTGTAACGTTCACCGCCTCCTAATGACGATAGAAGACTCAAATTGCGTCGCGATCCAATACATCGTCCTCCAGCCGACTTGTCTCCAAGGGTCTATTGCTGCCTCGGGCACCTTATGGTCGTTCTCCTGTGAGTCTAGATTTTCGAATCCGACGCAAAAATGATAGTTAATTGTAACGTTCAGGGCCTTGTAATGACGATGGAACACTCAAATTGCATCGAGATTCAATACATCGGCCTCCAGCCGACTTGTCTCCAAGGGGATATTGCTGTGTCGGGCATAATATGATCCTTCTCCTGTGAGTCTAGATTTTCGAATCCGACGCAAAAATGATAGTGAATTGTAACGTTCAGCACCTCCTAATGATGATAGAAGACTCAAATTGCGTCGTGATCCAATACATCGTCCTCCAGCCGACTTGTCTCCAAGGGTCTATTGCTGCCTCGGGCACCTTATGGTCGTTCTCCTGTGAGTCTAGATTTTCGAATCCGACGCAAAAATGATAGTTAATTGTAACGTTCAGGGCCTTGTAATGACGATGGAACACTCAAATTGCGTCGAGATTCAATACATCGTCCTCCAGCCGACTTGTCTCCAAGGGTCTGTTGCTGCCTCGGGCAGCTTATGGTCCTTCTCCTGTGAGTCTAGATTTTCGAATCCGACGCAAAAATGATAGTTAATTGTAACGTTCAGGGCCTCCTAATGCCGATGGAACACTCAAATTGCGTCGAGATTCAATACATCGGCCTTCAGCCGACTTGTCTCCAAGGGTATATTGCTGCCTCGGGCACCTTATGGTCGTTCTCCTGTGAGTCTAGATTTTCGAATCCGACGCAAAAATGATAGTTAATTGTAACGTTCAGGGCCTTGTAATGACGATGGAACACTCAAATTGCGTCGAGATTCAATACATCGTCCTCCAGCCGACTTGTCTCCATGGGTCTATTGCTGCCTCGGGCACCTTATGGTCGTTCTCCTGTGAGTTTAGATTATCGAATCCGACGCAAAAATGATAGTTAATTGTAACGTTCAGGGCCTTCTAATGCCGATGGAACACTCAAATTGCGTCGAGATTCAATCCATCGGCCTCCAGCCGACTTGTCTCCAAGGGTATATTGCTGCCTCGGGCACCTTATGGTCGTTCTCCTGTGAGTGTAAATTTTCGAATCCGACGCAAAAATGATAGTTAATTGTAACGTTCAGGGCCGCCTAATGACGTTGGAACTCTCAAATTGCGTCGAGATTCAATACATCGTCCTCCAGCCGACTTGTCTCCAAGGGTCTATTGCTGCCTCGGGCACCTTATGGTCGTTCTCCTGTGAGTCTAGATTTTCGAACCCGACGCAAAAATGATAGTTAATTGTAACGTTCAGGGCCTCCTATTGCCGATGGAACACTCAAATTGCGTCGAGATTCAATACATCGGCCTCCAGCCGACTTGTCTCTAAGGGTCTATTGCTGCATCGGGCACCTTATGGTCGTTCTCCTGTGAGTCTACATTTTCGAATCCGACGCAAAAATGATAGTTAATTGTAACGTTCAGGGCCTTGTAATGACGATGGAACACTCAAATTGCGTCGAGATTCAATACATCGTCCTCCAGGCGACTTGTCTCCAAGGATCTAATGCTGCCTCGGGCACTTTATGGTCGTTCTCTTGTAAGTCTAAATTTTCGAATCCGACGCAAAAATGATAGTTAATTGTAACGTTCAGGGCCGCCTAATGACGTCGGAACTCTTAAATTGCGTCGAGATTCAATACATCGTCCTCCAGCCGACTTGTCTCCTAGAGTCTATTGCTGCCTCGGGCACCTTATGGTCGTTCTCCTGTGAGTCTAGATTTTCGAACCCGACGCAAAAATGATAGTTAATTGTAACGTTCAGGGCCGCCTAAAAACGTTGGAACACTCAAATTGCGTCGAGATTCAATACATCGGCCTCCAGCCGACTTGTCTCCATCGGTCTATTGCTGCCTCGGGCACCTTATGGTCGTTCTCCTGTGAGTTTAGATTATCGAATCCGACGCAAAAATGATAGTTAATTGTAACGTTCAGGGCCTCCTAATGCCGATGGAACACTCAAATTGCGTCGAGATTCGATCCATCGGCCTCCAGCCGACTTGTCTCCAAGGGTATATTGCTGCCTCGGGCACCTTATGTTCGTTCTCCTGTGAGTCTAAATTTTCGAATCCGACGCAAAAATGATAGTTAATTGTAACGTTCAGGGCCGCCTAATGACGTTGGAACTCTCAAATTGCGTCGAGATTCAATACATCGTCCTCCAGCCGACTTGTCTCCAAGGGTCCATTGCTGCCTCGGGCACCTTATGGTCGTTCTCCTGTGAGTCTAGATTTTAGAACCCGACGCAAAAATGATAGTTAATTGTAACGTTCAGGGCCTTGTAATGACGATGGAACACTCAAATTGCGTCGAGATTCAATACATCGGCCACCAGCCGACTTGTCTCCAAGGGTCTATTGCTGCCTCGGGCACCTTATGGTCGTTCTCCTGTGAGTTTAGATTATCGAATCCGACGCAAAAATGATAGTTAATTATAACGTTCAGGGCCTCCTAATGCCGATGGAACACTCAAATTGTGTCGAGATTCAATACATCGGCCTCCAGCCGACTTGTCTCCAAGGGTCTATTGCTGCCTCGGGCACCTTATGGTCGTTCTCCTGTGAGTCTAGATTTTCGAATCCGACGCAAAAATGATAGTTAATTGTATCGTTCAGGGCCTTGTAATGACGATGGAACACTCAAATTGCGTCGAGATTCAATATATCGGCCTCCAGCCGACTTGTCTCCATGGGTCTATTGCTGCCTCGGGCACCATATGGTCGTTCTCCTGTGAGTTTAGATTATCGAATCCGACGCAAAAATGATAGTTAATTGTAACGTTCAGGGCCTCCTAATGCCGATGGAACACTCAAATTGCGTCGAGATTCAATACATCGGCCTCCAGCCGACTTGTCTCCAAGGGTATATTGCTGCCTCGGGCACCTTATGGTCGTTCTCCTGTGAGTCTAGATTTTCGAATCCGACGCAAAAATGATAGTTAATTGTAACGTTCAGGGCCTTGTAATGACGATGGAACACTCAAATTGCGTCGAGATTGTCTCCATGGGGCTATTATTGCCTCGGGCACCTTATGGTCGTTCTCCTGTGAGTTTAGATTATCGAATCCGACGCAAAAATGATAGTTAATTGTAACGTTCAGGGCCTCCTAATGCCGATGGAACACTCACATTGCGTCGAGATTCAATACATCGGCCACTAGCCGACTTGTCTCCAAGGGTCTATTGCTGCCTCGGGCACCTTATGGTCGTTCTCCTGTGAGTCTAGATTTTCGAATCCGACGCAAAAATGATAATTAATTGTATCGTTCAGGGCCATGTAATGATTATGGAACACTCAAATTGCGTCGAGATTCAATACATCGGCCTCCCGCCGACTTGTGTCCAGGGGTGATGCTGCCTCGGGCACCTTATGGTCGTTCTCCTGTGAGTCTAGATTTTCGAATCCGACGAAAAACTGATAGTTAATTGTAACATTCAGGGCCCCCTAATGACGAAGGACCACTCAAATTGCGTCGCGATCCAATACATCGTCTTCCAGGCGACTTGTCTCCAAGGATCTAATGCTGCCTCGGGCACTTTATGGTCGTTCTCTTGTAAGTCTAAATTT
Organism: Schistocerca americana; assembly: GCF_021461395.2. NCBI lineage: Eukaryota > Metazoa > Arthropoda > Insecta > Orthoptera > Acrididae > Schistocerca > Schistocerca americana. The sequence goes on from NW_025725546.1 coordinate 23,339, forward strand.
TCGAATCCGACGCAAAAATGATAGTTAATTGTAACGTTCAGGGCCGCCTAATGACGTCGGAACTCTCAAATTGCGTCGAGATTCAATACATCGTCCTCCAGCCGACTTGTCTCCTAGGGTCTATTGCTGCCTCGGGCACCTTATGGTCGTTCCCCTGTGAGTCTAGATTTTCGAACCCGACGCAAAAATGATAGTTAATTGTAACGTTCAGGGCCGCCTAATGACGTTGGAACACTCAAATTGCGTCGAGATTCAATACATCGGCCTCCAGCCGACTTGTCTCCATCGGTCTATTGCTGCCTCGGGCACCTTATGGTCGTTCTCCTGTGAGTTTAGATTATCGAATCCGACGCAAAAATGATAGTTAATTGTAACGTTCAGGGCCTCCTAATGCCGATGGAACACTCAAATTGCGTCGAGATTCAATACATCGTCCTCCAGCCGACTTGTCTCCAAGGATCTAATGCTGCCTCGGGCACTTTATGGTCGTTCTCTTGTAAGTCTAAATTTTCGAATCCGACGCAAAAATGATAGTTAATTGTAACGTTCAGGGCCGCCTAATGACGTTGGAACTCTCAAATTGAATCGAGATTCAATACATCGTCCTCCAGCCGACTTGTCTCCAAGGGTCCTATTGCTGCCTCGGGCACCTTATGGTCGTTCTCCTGTGAGTCTAGATTTTCGAACCCGACGCAAAAATGATAGTTAATTGTAACGTTCAGGGCCTCCTAATGCCGATGGAACACTCAAATTGCGTCGAGATTCCATACATCGGCCTCCAGCCGACTTGTCTCTAAGGGTCTATTGCTGCCTCGGGCACCTTATGGTCGTTCTCCTGTGAGTCTAGATTTTCGAATCCGATGCAAAAATGATAGTTAATTGTAACGTTCAGGGCCTTGTAATGACGATGGAACACTCAAATTGCGTCGAGATTCAATATATCGGCCTCCAGCCGACTTGTCTCCATGGGTCTATTGCTGCCTCGGGCACCTTATGGTCGTTCTCCTGTGAGTTTAGATTATCGAATCCGACGCAAAAATGATAGTTAATTGTAACGTTCAGGGCGTCCTAATGCCGATGGAACACTCAAATTGCGTCGAGATTCAATCCATCGGCCTCCAGCCGACTTGTCTCCAAGGGTATATTGGTGCCTCGGGCACCTTATGGTCGTTCTCCTGTGAGTCTAGATTTTCGAATCCGACTCAAAAATGATAGTTAATTGTAACGTTCAGGGCCTTGTAATGACGATGGAACACTCAAAATTGCGTCGAGATTCAATACATCGGCCTCCAGCCGACTTGTCTCCATATGTCTATTGCTGCCTCGGGCACCTTATGGGTGTTCTCCTGTGAGTTTAGATTATTGAATCCGACGCAAAAATGATAGTTAATTGTAACGTTCAGGGCCTCCTCATGCCGATGGAACACTCAAATTGCGTCGAGATTCAATACATCGGCCACCAGCCGACTTGTCTCCAAGGGTCTATTGCTGCCTCGGGCACCTTATGGTCGTTCTCCTGTGAGTCTAGATTTTCGAATCCGACGCAAAAATGATAGTTAATTGTAACGTTCAGGGCCTTGTAATGACGATGGAACACTCAAATTGCGTCGAGATTCAATACATCGGCCTCCAGCCGACTTGTCACCAAGGGTCTATTGCTGCCTCGGGCACCTTATGGTCGTTCTCCTGTGAGTTTAGATTATCGAATCCGACGCAAAAATGATAGTTAATTGTAACGTTCAGGGCCTCCTAATGCCGATGGAACACTCAAATTGCGTCGAGATTCAATACATCGGTCCCCAGCCGACTTGTCTCCAAGGGTATATTGCTGCCTCGGGCACCTTATGGTCGTTCTCCTGTGAGTCTAGATTTTCGAATCCGACGCAAAAATGATAGTTAATTGTAACGTTCAGGGCCTTGTAATGACGATGGAACACTCAAATTGCGTCGAGATTCAATACATCGGCCTCCAGCCGACTTGTCTCCATGGGTCTATTGCTGCCTCGGGCACCTTATGGTCGGTCTCCTGTGAGTTCAGATTATCGAATCCGACGCAAAAATGATAGTTAATTGTAACGTTCAGGGCCTCCTAATGCCGATGGAACACTCACATTGCGTCGAGATTCAATACATCGGCCACCAGCCGACTTGTCTCCAAGGGTCTATTGCTGCCTCGGGCACCTTATGGTCGTTCTCCTGTGAGTCTAGATTTTCGAATCCGACGCAATAATGATAGTTAATTGTATCGTTCAGGGCCATGTAATGACTATGGAACACTCAAATTGCGTCGAGATTCAATATATCGGCCTCCCGCCGACTTGTCTCCAAGGGTGATGCTGCCTCGGGCACCTTATGGTCGTTCTCCTGTGAGTCTAGATTTTCGAATCCGACGAAAAAATGATAGTTAATTATAACATTCAGGGCCTCCTAATGACGAAGGAACACTCAAATTGCTGTCGCGATCCAATACATCGTCCTCCAGCCGACTTGTCTCCAAGGATCTAATGCTGCCTCGGGCACTTTATGGTCGTTCTCTTGTAAGTCTAAATTTTCGAATCCGACGCAAAAATGATAGTTAATTGTAACGTTCAGGGAAGCCTAATGACGTTGGAACTCTCAAATTGCGTCGAGATTCAATACATCGTTCTCCAGCCGACTTGTCCTCCAAGGGTCTATTGCTGCCTCGGGCACCTTATGGTCGTTCTCCTGTGAGTCTAGATTTTCGAACCCGACGCAAAAATGATAGTTAATTGTAACGTTCAGGGCCTCCTAACGCCGATGGAACACTCAAATTGCGTCGAGATTCAATACATCGGCCTCCAGCCGACTTGTCTCTAAGGGTCTATTGCTGCCTCGGGCACCTTATGGTCGTTCTCCTGTGAGTTTAGATTTTCGAATCCGACGCAAAAATGATAGTTAATTGTAACGTTCAGGGCCTTGTAATGACGATGGAACACTCAAATTGCGTCGAGATTCAATACATCGGCCTCAAGCCGACTTGTCTCCATGGGTCTATTGCTGCCTCGGGCACCTTATGGTCGTTCTCCTGTGAGTTTAGATTATCGAATCCGACGCAAAAAATGATAGTTAATTATAACGTTCAGAGCCTCCTAATGACGATGGGAACACTCAAATTGTGTCGAGATTCAATACATCGGCCTCCAGCCGACTTGTCTTCAAGGGTCTATTGCTGCCTCGGGCACCTTAAGTTCGTTCTCCTGTGAGTTTAGATTATCGAATCCGACGCAAAAATGATAGTTAATTATAACGTTCAGGGCCTCCTAATGCCGATGGAACACTCAAATTGTGTCGAGATTCAATACATCGGCCTCCAGCCGACTTGTCTCCAAGGGACTATTGCTGCCTCGGGCACCTTATGGTCGTTCTCCTGTGAGTTTAGATTATCGAATCCGACGCAAAAATGATAGTTAATTGTAACGTTTAGGGCCACGTAATGACGATGGAACACTCAAATTCCGTCGAGATTCAATACATCGGCCTCCCGCCGACTTGTCTCCAAGGGTGATGCTGCCTCGGGCACCATATGGTCGTTCTCCTGTGAGTCTAGATTTTCGAATCCGACGAGAAACTGATAGTTAATTGTAACATTCAGGGCCTCCTAATGACGAAGGAACACTCAAATTGCGTCGCGATCCGATACATCGTCCTCCAGCCGACTTGTCTCCAAGGATCTAATGCTGCCTCGGGCACTTTATGGTCGTTCTCTTGTAAGTCTAGATTTTCGAATCCGACGCAAAAATGATAGTTAATTGTAACGTTCAGGGCAGCCTAATGACGTTGGAACTCTCAAATTGCGTCGAGATTCAATACATCGTCCTCCAGCCGACTTGTCTCCAAGGGTCTATTGCTGCCTCGGGCACCTTATGGTCGATCTCCTGTGAGTCTAGATTTCGAACCCGACGCAAAAATGATAGTTAATTGTAACGTTCAGGGCCTTGTAATGACGATGGAACACTCAAATTGCGTCGAGATTCAATACATCGGCCTCCAGCCGACTTGTCTCCAAGGGTCTATTGCTGCCTCGGGCACCTTATGGTCGTTCTCCTGTGAGTTTAGATTATCGAATCCGACGCAAAAATGATAGTTAATTATAACGTTCAGGGCCTCCTAATGCCGATGGAACACTCAAATTGTGTCGAGATTCAATACATCGGCCTCCAGCCGACTTGTCTCCAAGGGTCTATTGCTGCCTCGGGCACCTTATGGTCATTCTCCTGTGAGTCTAGATTTTCGAATCCGACGCAAAAATGATAGTTAATTGTATCGTTCAGGGCCTTGTAATGACGATGGAACACTCAAATTGCGTCGAGATTCAATACATCGGCCTCCAGCCGACTTGTCTCCAAGGGTCTATTGCTGCCTCGGGCACCTTATGGTCGTTCTCCTGTGAGTCTAGATTTTCGAATCCAACGCAAAAATGATAGTAAATTGTAACGTTCAGGGCCTTGTAATGACGATGGAACACTCAAATTGCGTCGAGATTCAATACATCGGCCTCCAGCCGACTTGTCTCCAAGGGTCTATTGCTGCCTCGGGCACCTTATGGTCGTTCACCTGTGAGTTTAGATTATCGAATCCGACGCAAAAATGATAGTTAATTATAACGTTCAGGGCCTCCTAATGCCGATGGAACACTCAAATTGTGTCGAGATTCAATACATCGGCCTCCAGCCGATATGTTCATAGGGTCTATTGCTGCCTCGGGCACCTTATGGTCGTTCTCCTGTGAGTCTAGATTTTCGAATCCGACGCAAAAATGATAGTTAATTGTATCGTTCAGGGCCTTATAATGACGATGGAACACTCAAATTGCGTCGAGATTCAATACATCGGCCTCCAGCCGACTTGTCTCCAAGGGGATATCGCTGCCTCGGGCACCACATGGTCCTTCTCCTGTGAGTCTAGATTTTCGCATCCGACGCAAAAATGATAGTGAATTATAACGTTCAGCGCCTCCTAATGACGATAGAAGACTCAAATTGTGTCGCGATCCAATACATCGTCCTCCAGCCGACTTGTCTCCAAGGGTCTATTGCTGCCTCGGGCACCTTATGGTCGTTCTCCTGAGTCTAGATTTTCGAATCCGACGCAAAAATGATAGTTAATTGTATCGTTCAGGGCCTTGTAATGACGATGGAACACTCAAATTGCGTCGAGATTCAATACATCGGCCTCCAGCCGACTTGTCTCCAAGGGTCTATTGCTGCCTCGGGCACCTTATGGTCGTTCTCCTGTGAGTCTAGATTTTCGAATCCAGCGGAAAAATTATAGTTAATTGTAACGTTCAGGGCCTTGTAATGACGATGGAAACACTCAAATTGCGTCGAGATTCAATACATCGGCCTCCAGCCGACTTGTCTCCAAGGGTCTATTGCTGCCTCGGGCACCTTATGGTCGTTCTCCTGTGAGTCTAGATCTTCGAACCCGACGCAAAATCGATAGTTAATTGTAACGTTCAGGGCCTTGTAATGACGATGGAACACTCAAATTGCGTCGAGATTCAATACATCGGCCTCCAGCCGACTTGTCTCCAAGGGTCTATTGCTGCCTCGGGCACCTTATGGTCGTTCTCCTGTGAGTTTAGATTATCGAATCCGACGCAAAAATGATAGTTAATTATAACGTTCAGGGCCTCCTAATGCCGATGGAACACTCAAATTGTGTCGAGATTCAATACATCGGCCTCCAGCCGACTTGTCTCCAAGGGTCTATTGCTGCCTCGGGCACCTTATGGTCGTTCTCCTGTGAGTCTAGATTTTCAAATCCGACGCAAAAATGATAGTTAATTGTAACATTCAGGGCCTCCTAATGACGATGGAACACTCAAATTGCGTCGCGATCCAATACATCGTCCTCCAGCCGACTTGTCTCCAAGGATCTAATGCTGCCTCGGGCACTTTATGGTCGTTCTCTTGTAAGTCTAGGTTTTCGAATCCGACGCAAAAAATGATAGTTAATTGTAACGTTCAGCGCCTTGTA
>NW_025725547.1:0-29291 GCF_021461395.2 Schistocerca americana
AAAAGGCTATCAGAATTTTCGTGTGCACTATTATATACAATGTCGGTGATCGCCGCGTGTCACAAGATGCCCAGTAGACATGTTACTCTTTTCCGCGCTGTTTCTTTCTTTTTAGCGTCTTATTGTTTATATCACTGCCGGACACTGCAAGTCGCCTACTGCCATCTGTCGACCAACGGCTGCACTGCGTCCTCCGAAACTCCTTTCGCAGTCAACGTCTTCTGCCACGCGAGGCGCCAATAGAACGTCTTTCCATATCGCTAGTTCGGCGCGAATCACGCATTTTCGTGAAATGAATAAAAAAAATAGAAATCTGTTTTTGTGTGCGTGGAGAGAAGGCTGCGGTCTTTTAGCATGAAAGGAGGTAACACGAAATATGAAATAACTGTGAGCGAACAAGACTGCCACGTCACAGAGACAGGCGGCTGCGATTTCAAATCCGTCAGCACACAGCGCCAGAGAGTATCGCATAACGCAGTCTGGCGGTGTGGAATAAACTTTGCATTGCCTTCGTACGACCGTAGCGATGGCCAGCGCTTTCAAATAAATTTGTTTTACAGATATGGGATAAGTTGATTTTTTTGTACTGCCTTTGTAGAGAATGGAAATAAATAGATCCCTTTTTTCGTCACAGCTTTCAACACTAGACAGAACGTTTTTTCTCGTCCGAGGTAAACTCTGAATTGAATATCGGGTTCGAGGCTACTCGCTAAGAACTGTTACTTCCATCAGTTTAAAATAATAGTCTACGTTGCATTAATTTTTATTTAGCACTTCGGAATGCAGATAACCATTCATGGCATGGAGTCATTACAACCAACGCTGGAAGAAAGGTTATGTGACTGGAAAAGGAGCTAAATTCACAATCGGCAGGAGACTGCAAAGAAAGCGGTCGTGAAACACGGACTGGGAGCGACTGTCATTTGGCAAGCCTTGAAACGGAATGTCTAAAATACATAAACTGGGTATAAAGGCCGTGCACGTTCTGTAATAATCTGTGGACGGCGAAACAGCTCACTCTGGACAGATTACAATGGCGTAACTGATCAGAGACTACTGGGCGCGCACGTTGCAATCGGCAGTATATGCGGGGATGAGCTATGGGCGGAGTTTCGGACATGCGTTCGCCGCTTCAAGTAGGGAGAGATTCCGACGCGTATCTTAAACAGAGATAAGGATTGACGTCTGTCTTTTTCGTAGAAAATTAAGTTCTGCGTGTAAATTACAAAGACATGTTATGTACCTAATACTTCTAGAGATGTACCTGGTAAAAAGGTCCAAGTTTCGAAGGCACGCGTGATTTGCTTGACGCTAACTGAGCGTAGAAAGAGGAAATGGGGTAACTAGCAAATAAGCTATTGATAAAAATTGAATGAAAAATTGTTAATAGTAATGCCCCTCGTAGGGGAGTATTATACAGCACGTTTCATTTGTTTATACTGATCACAAAAAAAACTTACTAACGTTTCAGGTATGAGCAAATAGTGAATTGATCAAATGTAGCGAAACACGTTGTGGGTGGTCAACCGAGACAGGGGTGCCGTGTGACGTCACACCTCAGTGTGGGCTGCTGTGCGGTTGCTACGGCTGTAGACGCGCCTCAGCCGCTGTGGTCACGGCCAAGGCTTCATGAACCACTCGGCTGCAACGGTAGCTCTGTGTTGCCACTATTCTACAGCCAAATCTCGGCACTGACTGGTTGTTTGTTGTTGTTGCCACCAAAATTGCAGCAATTATTCACACTGTGCAGTATGTAATTCGGTTGGCCCTCTTACTAAATATTGAGTTCATAAAGTTACAGATGGATTCCATACAGAAGTAATCACATAATCATTCCTATGCCGCAACAGAAAATGCTCTGACTGTAGAAATTGTATCCTGGATGATTGCATGCTAAACGCAAAACTGCTATTTTGCTCGTTCTTTACCTAAGAAAGATACGATAGTAGTAATACAAACAGACAACTTCGACATGAGTTATGGCCTCAGTTCAGCTCATAAGAAGTAGTCAGAATCAGTTGTCTGTAAAATGAGAAGTGGCAAGGACGAAAACTTTAATCAGTTTGTCCATCGAGGGTATATTGCAGATTCCTGTGATAGCTCTCAGTACCACTGCGTAGTTTATTGTCTAAAATTGTCATAGCATTAAACCACCAGGAACGTTGAGTTTGACTACTAGTTGCTGCTTTCGTTACTTCTTTCCATTTTCATTTATATCGTAGAATCCCTTATACTTGGAGGCTATTTGAATTTAACTGCCATCATTCCGTGGCGGCAACAGCAACAATCGACCGCTGATGCAGCGATAGAGCTCTGTGGGTCGCACAGTACGGGAAACGGTCGGAGAAACGAGACGAGACATATTCATTGCTGCTTTCTGCAATTGCGATTAATATCGAAAGTAGCACACGTTTAATACAATATCTGTACAAGAATGTGATGCATGTATCGTAATCAAAGTCTTAACTGTATTGTTCGCCGAAACTTTCAAAAATGACCATTCTACGTGAATCTATTGTGAAACGAATCAAAATTATATACACCTCTTAACCGAGCCAGTCAATTTACTTCCTCGCATCGTCAGTCAGGATGACCGTGTGTAAATAGCGTCTTTGCATTAAGCATTTAGAAGATGTTCACTACAACAACAACTTGCAATGTCATTTTACTTACGAAATTTATACTATCTCAGCAAAGAAGAAGTGAATGATGTCGATGCGTGTAGGTTACCTAGCCCCATAAACTGAGTAGCTGTGACGTAAAGTCTTTATGTTATCTCGTTATATGCATACGACAGAGTAACGAATCTGCCCCTTGGATGGGACAGTGTACTGATACGAATTGTTAAGCTCTGTCTGTGGAAACAAATAATCGCTTTTAGTTTCTCCTGACCAGAGACTACTTTCATTCTACTTACTAACAATGACAACAATATCGGAAGGTGGTAAATGTTTCCCATTTTCCTTAATGTAGGTGAGCGACAAGAATAAAATACTTGCTGTAAGTTACACGATGGCGATATCGAGACATCAGTATGAACCATGCAACAGAATTCTTTGCGGAGGTTTCAAACACATGGTGGCATTACACTAGGCCCTGAATGACAGCTATCGAACTGATTCGGTCAATTTAAGAGTTTCACATGTGTGTCTGTGCACGATTTTCGCTGCATGCTTACTAAGATTGCAGGGGGGGACGGGAATGGTTACCTCATCCAAACGAAGCGACAGAGGTAGATACGTATGTGACACTTATCCATAGCTTTCATACTGACTGCATGCGATGAAAGAGTTGAATTTATGAAATGTGATACATTATGAATCCATAAACAGCACAGGGAGCTCCCTAAAAGCAAGTACCTTGAAAGACTTTATGTATGAGCCAAACATTGATATTATTCTAGTTACAGAAGTAAAGGATACTGCACTACACGATGTATTGGGATATAGCGCTGTAATTAACGCTGGAACTGGAGATGAATTAGAGACCGTGATACTCGCGAAAGAGGGCATAATAGTGGATCACGTTGAAAACTCACATGTAATACAGTTGTAGCTTGTACTGTTTACAACACCTGGCTATTTAATATATTTGTTCCACCTGGTAGCAGTAAACGACGTAAACGAGCAGAGTTTCTTTAATTACGAAATTGTCCCTCTCTTCAGATTTCATTAAGGTAATATCATTTTGGCAGAAGATATGAAAGGCGTTCTACGTCCAAGAGGTCAATCTCCTAATAGGAACTCTTCTATTGAATTATAAAACGTAAGACAAGAGTACCATTAAATTAACACGTAGAGCATAAAACACCGACATGGCTGGGTTTACATTAATTATTAACTGCTTGGAAGGTCGCTCGTACAGGCTACACCTGTGGAACAGAGACCAACGTGCTGCACACAGAAGTGTGGCGCAGCAGCTGCACTGAGCACGCTGCACTCGCGTGCCCAGCTGATGTGGGGCGACAGGGCGCCCACCACACCAGAAGTCATGACAGAACCTCAACCCTGCACACCTACTGCCAGATGCCGAATGCTGCGACCGTTCCCGCAAAAATATGCGGGAATGGGAAGGTAACTTCACATCCTATATTTCTTTCCTCAGTTTGTGGACAATATGCACGAAAGTAAACTGTCTCCAGAAGGTGTGCTGCCTTTGGGATATGTGCTGTCCTTTGGAGGAGAGCTGTATTTAGGAAATGTGCTGTCTTTGCAAGGTGTCCTGCATTTGCAATGAGTGCAGCCTCCACAAGGTGTGCTGCCTTTGCAAGGCAGTTGTTCTTTGCAAGGTGTTCTCCTTTGCAAGATTTTGTGCCATTGCATTCTGTCCTGTCTTCGCAAGGTGTGCTACTTTCGTGAGGTGTGCTGCCTTTGCAAGCTGTTCTGCCTTGACACAGTGTGTAACCTTCGCAAGGTTTTCAGCCTCTACTATCAGAAGATGTACTACCTTCACAAGATGTGCTGGCTTCTCAAGGAGTGCTGCTTCACAAGAAATGCTGCATTAGCTAGGTGTGTTGCCTTCACAATATGTGCTGCCTTTGCAAGGTTACCTTGCGGAAGCTGCATATCCGGTGAAGGCAGTCAACCTTTCGAAAGTAGCAAACCTTGCGAAGGTAGCACAGCATGCAAAGGAAGAAGACCATGTGAAGAAATAAGACACTGCAAAGGCAGTACATATTGTGAAGGAGGGCCAACTTGTGAAGGCAGCACACCTTGTGAAGCCAGTACACTGTATAAATGCAGCATACCGTATGAAGGCAGCACACATTGTGAATAAGCCGACCGTGGTGGCCGACAGGTTCTAGGCGCTTCAGTCAGGACCTGCGCAACTGCTATGGTCGCTGGTTCGAATCCTGCCTCGGGCATGGATGTGTGTGATGTCCTTAGGTTGGTTAGGTTTCAGTAGTTCGTAGTTCTAGGTGACTGATGACCTCAGATGTTAAGTCCCATAGTGCTCAGAGCCATTTGAACCACATTGCGAAGACAGAATCACTTGTGAAGGCTGCAAACATTGCAAAGGCAGCACACATTGTCAACATAGCACACTTTGCTAAGGCAGCATACCTTGTGAAAGCTGCACAGATTGCGAATGCTGCACACCTTGAAATCACTGCAAGCATTGCAAATACTACAAATTTTATGAAGGATGCACACCTTGTAAAGGCTGCATACCCTGCAAAAGCAGCACATGCTGCAAAGGCGGCACACAATGAAAATGCAACACATGTTCAAATGCAGCACAGACTGCAAAGAGGCACATGCAGCAAAGGAAGCACATGCTGCAAAGGCAGCACATGCTGCAAAGGCAGCACACATTGAGAAGCCTGAAACACACTGGAAAGGCAGCACAAACAGGAAAAGCAGCATATACTGGAAAGGAAGAACACACTGGAAAGGCGCAGACATTGGTAAGGCATCACAAACTGGATAGGCAACACTCACTGGAAACGCAGAACACACTGCGGAGCCACATCACTTGAAAACCACACACAATGTGAGGCAGCACACGCTGCGACTGCAGCCTTACCAGTGTGTGATGCCTTTCCAGTATGTGGTGCCTTTCTAGTGTGTGGTGCCTTTCCAGTGTGGTTCAAAATGGCTCTGAGCACTATGGGACTTAACATCTATGGTCATCAGTCCCCTAGAACTTAGAACTACTTAAACCTAACTAACCTAAGGACAGCACACAACACCCAGTCATCACGAGGCAGAGAAAATCCCTGACCCCGCCAGGAATCGAACCCGAGCGTGGGAAATGAGAACGCTACCGCACGACCACGAGCTGCGGACTCCAGCGTGGTGCTTTCCACTATGTGTGCTTCTCCAGTGTTGCTGCATATTAAATGTGTGCTTCCTTTCCGATGTGTGCTGCCTTCCCAATATGTGCTGCCTTCCCAATGTGTGCTGTCTTTAAAATATGAGGTGACTTTCCAATGTGTGTTGCCTTTCTAATATGTGCTACCTTTGCAACATGTGCTGTCATGGCAGTATGTTCTGCCATTGCAGCGTGCTGATGCCACAGCAGTGTGTGCTGCTATTGCAGCGTGTTCTGCCGTTGCAGCATGTGCTCCTTTCCAATTTGTGCTGCCTACCATTGTGTTTGGATTTCTAGTGTGCACTGCTTTTCTAGTGAGTGCTGCCTATCCAGTTTGTGATGCATTTCCATTGAGTGCTGCCTTTCCAGTGTGTGCTGCATCTCCAGTGAGTGCTGCCTGTCCAGTTTGTGATGCATTCCAGTGTCTGCTGCCTTTATAGTGTGTGTTGCATATCCAAAGTGTGCTGCCTTTATAGTGTATGCTGCATATCCAGGTTGTGATGCATATCCAGGGTGTGCTGCCTTTCAAGGGTGTGTTGCCCTTCCAGGGTGTGCTGCCTTTCCAGGTTGTGCTGCCTTTCTGGGGTATGCTGGCTTTCCAGAGTATGCTGCCTTTCCATGGTGAGCTGCCTTCCCAGTGTGTGTGATTTGCTGTGTGTGTGGCCTTTCAAGTGTGTATGGCTTTCCGATGTATGTGCAAGCATGTGCTCCCTTTGCAGTGTGTATTACCTTTCCAGCATGTGCTACCTTTCCTGCATATCCTGCCAATGTAGCGCATGCTGACATTACAGCATGTGCTGCCATAGGACCACATGCTGCCATAGCAGCGAGGGTGGCTATAGAGGCATGTGCTGTTATAGAGGGAGGTGCATGCTGCCTTTGCAGCATTTGCTGAATTCCCAATGTATGCTGCCTTTTCAGCGAGTGCTGGCTATGCAGTGTGTACTGCCATTGCACCAGGTGCTGCCTTATCATCATGTGCTTCACAGCATGTGCAGTGTTTGCAGGGCCTGCTGCCTTTGCAGTGTGTGCTGCCTTTGCAGTGCATGTTTTCTTTGCAGTGCCTACTACCTTTGCAGCGTGTGCTGCATTTAAAGTGCAGACTGCCTTTGCCATGCATGGTGCCTTTCCTTTGTCTTCTGCTTTTCTAGTGTTTCCGGCCTTTCAGTGTGTGCTGCCTATCCACATTGTGACACTTTACAGTGTGTTGTTATTTCATTGTATGCTTGCTTCCCAGTGCATGCTGGGTTTCAGTGTGCAGTACCTTGCCATTGTGTGACGCCTTTCCAATATGTGCTGACTTTTCAGTTTGTGCTGCCTTTCTCAGCATGGGCTGCCTTTGCAGTGTGTGCTGCCTAGTATTGTGAGCCGCCTTTGTAGCATGTGCTGCCTTTGTAGTGTGTGCTGCCATTGCAGCATGTGCTGCTGTTGCAGCGTCTGCACCCTTTGCATGGTGTGCAGCCTTTGTAGCATATGCAGCCATTGCAGCATGTGCTGCCTTTGCAGCTTGTGCTGCCATTCCATTCTGTGCTTGTTTTATAGTGCATATTGCCTTTACAGTGTGTGCCGCCTTTCCAAGACAGCAAAGACAGTACGATTTCCAAAGGCAGTACACCGTGTGAAGATAGAACACCTTGTGTAGACAGCACGACTTGCAAAGATGGCACACCCTGCGAAGACTGCATGTCTTGCCAAGACAGAATGTCATGGCAACACAGCACAACTTGCATAGGCAACACACCTTGTAAAGGCAGCATGACTTACAAAATCAGCTCACCTTGACGGGACAGCTCAACTTGAGGGGACAGCTCAACTTGAGAGTACAGCTCAACTTGAGAGGACAGCACAACTTGCGAGGACAGCACAACTTGCGATGACAGCACAACATGCGAGGACAGCACGGCTTGCGAGGACAGCACGGCTTCTGAGGACAGCACGGCTTCTGATGACAGCACGGCTTGCGAGGACAGCACGTCTTGCGAGGACAGCTCGGCTTGCGAGGACAGCACGGGTTGCGAGGACAGCATGGCTTGCGAGGACAGCACAGCTTGCGAGGACAGCACAGCTTGCGAGGACAGCACAGCTTGTGAGGACAGCACAGCTTGCGAGGACGGCACAGCTTGCGAGGACAGCACAGCTTGCGAGGACAGCACAGCTTGTGAGGACAGCACAGCTTGCGAGGACGGCACAGCTTGTGAGGACATCACAGCTTGCGAGGACAGTTCAACTTGAGAGGACAGCTCAACTTGAGAGGACAGCTCAACTTTAGAGGACAGCTCAGCTTGAGAGGACAACTCAACTTGAGGGACAGCTCAACTTGAGAGGACAGTTCAACTTGAGAAGACAGCTCAAATTGAGAGCACAGCACTACTTGAGAGGAAAGCACTACTTGAGAGGAAAGCACAACTTGCGAGGAAAGCACAACTTGCGAGGACAGCAAAGCTTGCGAGGACAGCTCAGCTTGCGAGGACAGCATGGCTTGCGAGAACAGCACGGCTTGCAAGGACAGCACGGCTTGCAAGGACAGCATGGCCTGCGAGGACAGCACGGCTTGCGAGGACAGCACGGCTTGCAAGGACAGCACGGTTTGCTAGGACAGCACAGCTTGTGAGGATAGCACAGCTTGCGAGGACAGCACAGCTTGCAAGGACAGCTCAACTTGAGAGGACAGCTCAACTTGAGAGGATAGCTCAACTTGAGAGGACGGCTCAACTTGAGAGGACAGATCAACTTAAGAGGACAGGTCAACTTGAGAGGACAGCTCAACTTGAGAGGACAGCTCAACATGAGAGGACAGCTCAACTTGAGAGGATAGCTCAACTTGAGAGGACAGCACAACTTGAGAGGACAGCTCAACGTGAGAGGACAGCTCAACTTGAGAGGACAGCTCAACTTGAGAAGACAGCTCAACTTGAGAGGACAGCTCAACTTGAGTGGACAGCTCAACTTGAGAGGACAGCTCAACTTGAGAAGACAGCTCAACTTGAGAGGACAGCACTACTTGAGAGGAAAGCACTACTTGAGAGGAAAGCACAACTTGCGAGGACAGCACAGCTTGTGAGGACAACACGGCTTGCGAGGGCAGCACGGCTTGCTATGACAGCATAGCTTGCGAGGACAGCACAGGTTGCGAGGACAGCACAGCTTTCAAGGGCAGCACAGCTTGCGAGGACAGCACAGCTTGCGAGGACAGCACAGCTTACGAGGACAGCACAGGTTGCGAGGACAGCACAGCTTGCGAGGACAGCACAGCTTGCAAGGACAGCACAGGTTGCGAGGACAGCACAGCTTGCGAGGACAGCACAGCTTGTGAGGATGGCACGGCTTGAAAGGACAGGACAGCTTGCGAGGACAGTTCAGCTTGCGAGGACAGCACAGCTTGTGAGGACAGGAAAGCTTGCGAGGACGGCACAGCTTGCGAGGACATCACAGCTTGCGAGGACAATTCAACTTGAGAGGACAGCTCAACTTGAGACGACAGCTCAACTTGAGAGGACAGCTCAGCTTGAGAGGACAGCTCAACTTGAGGGGACAGCTCAAATTGAGAGGACAGCTTAACTTGAGAAGACAGCTCAACTTGAGAGGACAGCACTACTTGAGAGCAAAGCACTACTTGAGAGGAAAGCACAACTTGCGAGGACAGCACAGCTTGTGAGGACAGCACGGTTTGCGAGGACAGCACGGCTTGCGAGGACAGCACGGCCGGCGAGGACAGCATGGCTTGCGAAGACAGCACGGCTTGCGAGGAAAGCAGGGCTTGCGAGGACAGCACAGCTTGCGAGGACAGCACAGCTTGTGAGGACAGCACAGCTTGCGAGGACAGCTCAACTTGAGAGGACAGCTCAACTTGAGAGGACAGCTCAACTTGAGAGGACAGCTCAATTAGAGAGGACAGCTCAGCTTGAGAGGACAGCTCAACTTGAGCGGACAGCTCAACTTGAGAGGACAGCTCAACTTGAGAAGACAGCTCAACTTGAGAGGACAGCACTACTTGAGAGGAAAGCACTACTTGAGAGGAAAGCACAACTTGCGAGGACAGCACAGCTTGTGAGGACAACACGGCTTGCGAGGGCAGCACGGCTTGCTATGACAGCATAGCTTGCGAGGACAGCACAGGTTGCGAGGACAGCACAACATTCAAGGACAGCACAGCTTGCGAGGACTGCACAGCTTGCGAGGACAGCATAGCTTACGAGGACAGCACAGCTTGCGAGGACAGCACAGGTTGCAAGGACAGCACAGCTTGCGAGGACAGCACAGCTTGCAAGGACAGCACAGGTTGCGAGGACAGCACAGCTTGCGAGGACAGCACAGCTTGCGAGGACGGCACAGCTTGCGAGGACAGCACAGCTTGCGAGGACATCACAGCTTGCGAGGACAGTTCAACTTCAGAGGACAGTTCAACGTGAGAGGACAGCTCAAATTGAGAGGACAGCACTACTTGAGAGGAAAGCACTACTTGAGAGGAAAGCACAAATTGGGAGGACAGCAAAGCTTGCGAGGACAGCACAGCTTGTGAGGACAGCAAGGCTTGCGAGGACAGCACGGCTAGCGATGATAGCACGGCTTGCGAGGACAGCATGGCCTGCGAGGACAGCACGGCTTGCGAGGACAGCACGGCTTGCGAGGACAGCACGGCTTGCAAGGACAGCACGGTTTGCGAGGACAGCACAGCTTGTGAGGACAGCACAGCTTGCGAGGACAGCACAGCTTGCAAGGACAGCTCAACTTGAGAGGACAGATCAACTTGAGAGGACAGCTCAACTTTAGAGGACAGCTCAGCTTGAGAGGACAACTCAACTTGAGGGGACAGCTCAACTTGAGAGGACAGTTCAACTTGAGAAGACAGCTCAACTTGAGTGGACAGCACTACTTGAGAGGAAAGCACTACTTGAGAGGAAAGCACAAATTGGGAGGACAGCAAAGCTTGCGAGGACAGCACAGCTTGTGAGGACAGCAAGGCTTGCGAGGACAGCACGGCTAGCGGGGATAGCACGGCTTGCGAGGACAGCATGGCCTGCGAGGACAGCACGGCTTGCGAGGACAGCACGGCTTGCCAGGACAGCACGGCTTGCAAGGACAGCACAGCTCGCGAGGACAGCACAGCTTGCGAGGACAGCACAGCTTGCGAGGACAGCACAGCTTGTGAGGACAGCACAGCTTGCGAGGACGGCACAGCTTGTGAGGACATCACAGCTTGCGAGGACAGTTCAACTTGAGAGGACAGCTCAACTTGAGAGGACAGCTCAACTTTAGAGGACAGCTCAGCTTGAGAGGACAACTCAACTTGAGGGGACAGCTCAACTTGAGAGGACAGTTCAACTTGAGAAGACAGCTCAAATTGAGTGGACAGCACTACTTGAGAGGAAAGCACTACTTGAGAGGAAAGCACAACTTGCGAGGACAGCAAACCTTGCGAGGACAGCACAGCTTGCGAGGACAGCATGGGTTTCGAGAACAGTGCGGCTTGCAATGACAGCACGGCTTGCGAGGACAGCACGGCCTGCGAGGACAGCACGGCTTGCGAGGACAGCACGGCTTTCAAGGACAGCACGGTTTGCGAGGACAGCTCAGCTTGTGAGGACAGCACAGCTTGCAAGGACAGCACAGCTTGCAAGGACAGCTCAACGAGAGGACAGCTCAACTTCAGAGGACAGCTCAACTTGAGAATACAGCTCAAATTAAGAGGTCAGTTCAACTTAAGAGGACAGCTCAACTTGAAACGACAGCTCATCTTGAGAGGACAGCTCAACTTGAGAGGACAGCTCAACTTGAGAGGACAGCTCAACTTGAGAGGACAGCTCAACTTAAGAGGACAGGTTAACTTGAGAGGACAGCTCAACTTGAGAGGACAGCTCAACTTGAGAGGACAGCTCAACTTGAGAGGATAGCTCAACTTGAGAGGACAGCACAACTTGAGAGGACAGCTCAACTTGAGAGGACAGCTCAACTTGGGAGGACAGCTCAACTTGAGAGGACAGCTCATCTTGAGAAGACAGCTCAACTTGAGAGGACAGCACTACTTGAGAGGTAAGCACAACTTGCGAGGACAGCAAAGCTTGCGAGGACAGAACAGCTTGCGAGGACAGCACGGCTTGCGAGGACAGCACGGCTTGCGAGGACAGCATAGCTTGTGAGGACAGCACAGGTTTCGAGGACAGCACAGCTTTCGAGGACAGCACAGCTTGCGAGGACTGCACAGCTTGCGAGGACAGCACAGCTTGCGAGGACAGCACAGCTTGCGAGGACAGCACAGGTTGCGAGGACAGCACAGCTTGCGAGGACGGCACAGCTTGCGAGGACGGCACAGCTTGCGAGGACTGCACAGCTTGCGAGGACATCACAGCTTGCGAGGACAGTTCAACTTGAGAAGACAGTTCATCTTCAGAGGACAGCTCAACTTGAGAGGCAGCTCAGCTTGAGAGGACAGCTCAACTTGAGAAGACAGCTCAACTTGAGAGGAAAGCACTACTTGAGAGGAAAGCACAACTTGCGAGGATAGCAAAGCTTGCGTAGACAGCACAGCTTGCGAGGACAGCATGGCTTGCGAGGACAGCTCGGCTTGCGAGGACAGCATGGCTTGCGAGGACAGCACGGACTGCGAGGACAGCACGGCTTGCGAGGACAGCATGGCTTGCGAGGAAAGCACGGCTTGCGAGGAAAGCACGGCTTACGTGGACAGCACAGCTTGCGAGGACAGTTCAACTTGAGAAGACAGTTCATCTTCAGAGGACAGCTCAACTTGAGAGGCAGCTCAGCTTGAGAGGACAGCTCAACTTGAGAAGACAGCTCAACTTGAGAGGAAAGCACTACTTGAGAGGAAAGCACAACTTGCGAGGATAGCAAAGCTTGCGTAGACAGCACAGCTTGCGAGGACAGCAGAGCTTGCGAGGACAGCTCAACTTGAGAGGACAGCTCAACTTGAGAGGACAGCTCAACTTGAGAGGACATCTCAACTGAAGAGAACAGCTCAACTTGAGAGTACAGCTCCACGTGAGACGACAGCTCAACTAGAGAGGACAGCTCAACTAGAGAGGACAGCTCAACTTGAGAGGACAGCTCAACTTGAGAGAACAGCTCAACTTGAGAGAACAGCTCAACTTGAGAGGACAGCTCAACTTGAGAGGACAGCTCAAATTGAGAGGACAGCTCCACGTGAGACGACAGCTCAACTTGAGAGGACACCTCAACTTGAGAGGACAGCACAACTTGAGAGGACAGCACAACTTGCGAGGACAGCACAACTTGGGCGGACAGCAAAGCTTGCGTGAACAGCAGAGCTTGCGCCGACAGCAAAGCTTGCGAGGACAGCACGGCTTGTGAGCACAGCACGGATTGCGACGACAGCACGGCTTGCGAGGATGGCACGGCTTGCGAGGACAGCACGGCTTTTGAGGACAGCACGGCATCCGAGGACAGCACAGTTTGCGAGGACAGCACAGCTTTCAAGGACAGCACAGCTTGCGAGGACAGCACAGCTTGCGAGGACAGCACGGCTTGCGAAGACAGCTCAACTTGAAAGGACAGCTCTACTTGAGAGGACAGCTCAACTTGAGAAGGACAGCTCAACTTGAGAGGACAGCTCATGTAGAGAGGACAGCTCAAGTTGAGAGGACAGCTCAACTTGAAGGACAGCTGAACTTGAGAGGACAGCCTTACTTGAGAGGACACCTCAACTTGAGAGGACAGCTCAACTTGAGAGGACAGCTCAACTTGACAGCTGAACTTGAGAGGAGAGCTCAACTTGAGAGGACAGATCAACTTGAGAGGACAATTCAACGAGAGGACAGCTCAACTTGAGAGGTCAGCTGAACTTACGAGGGCAGCTCAACTTGAGACGACAGCAGAGCTAGCGAGGACAGCACAGCTTGCGAGGACAACACAGCATGCAAGGACAGCACAGCTTGCGATGACAGCAAAGCTTGCGAGGACAGCACGGCTTGCGAGGACAGCACGACTTGCGAGGACAGCTTGGCTTGCGCGGACAGCATGGCTTGCGAGGACAGCACGGCTTGCGAGGACAGCACGGCTTGCGAGGACAGCATGGCTTGCGAAGACAGCACGGTTTGTGAGGACAGCACGGCTTGCAAGGAGAGCACAGCTTGCGAGGACACCACAGATTGCGAGGATAGCACGGCTTGCGAGGACAGCACAGCTTGCGAGGACAGCACGGCTTGCGAGGACAGCAAGGCTTGCGAGGAGAGCACAGCTTGCGCGGACAGCACAGCTTTCGAGGACGGCAGAGCTTGCGAGGACAGCTTAACTTGAGAGGACAGCTCAACTTGAGAGGACAGTTTAACTTGACAGCTGAACTTGAGAGGACTGCTCAACTTGAGAGGACAGATCAACTTGAAAGGACAACTCAACTTGAGAGGACAGCGCAACTTGGGAGGACAGCTGAACTTAAGAGGGCAGCTCAACTTGAGACGACAGCAGAGCTAGCGACGACAGCACAGCTTGCGAGGACAACACAACATGCAAGGAGAGCACAGCTTGCGATGACAGCAAAGCTTACGAGGACAGCATGGCTTGCGAGGACAGCACGGCTTGCAAGGACAGCACGGCTTGCGAGGACAGAATGGCTTGCAAGGACAGCACGGCTAGTGAGGAGAGAACGGCTTGCGAGGACAGCACAGGTTGCGAGGACAGCACAGGTTGCGAGGACAGCACAGCTTCCGAGAACAGCACAGCTTGCGAGGACAGCACAGTTTGCGAGAACAGCACAGCTTGCCAGGACAGGACAGCTTGCAAGGACAGCACAGCTTGCGAGCACAGCACAACTTGCGAGGACAGCACAGCTTGCGAGGACAGCACAGCTTTCAAGGACAGCACAGCTTGCGAGGACAGCACAGCTTGCGAGGACAGCACGGCTTGCGAGGACAGCTGAACTTGAGAGGACAGCTCAACTTTCGAGGACAGCACAACTTGAGAGGACACCTCAACTTGAGAGGACAGCTCAACTTCAGAGGATAGCTCCGGTTGAGAGGACTGCTCAACATGAGAAGACAGCTCAACTTGAGAGGACAGCACAGCTTGCGAGGACAGCACAGCTCTTGAGGACAGCACAGCTTGCGAGGACAGCACAGCTTGCAAGGACAGCACGGCTTGTGAGGACAGCTGAACTTGAGAGGACAGCTCAACTTGAGAGGACAGCACAACGTGAGAGGTCACCTCAACTTGAGAGGACAGCTCAACTTCAGAGGATAGCTCCGGTTGAGAGGACAGCTCAACTAGAGAGGACAGCTCAACTAGCAAGGACAGCACAACTTGAGAGGACAGCTCAACTTTCGAGGATAGCTGAACTTGAGAGGACAACTCAACTTGAGAGGACAGTTCAACTTGAGGTGACAGCTCAACTTGAGAGGGCAGCTGAACTTGAGAGGGCAGGTCAACTTGAGACGACAGCACAGCTTGCGAGGACAGCACAGCTTGCGAAGACTGCACAGCTTGCGAGGACAGCACAGCTTGCAAGGACAGCAAAGCTTGCAAGGAAAGTACGGCTTGCGAAGACAGCATGGCTTGCGAGGACAGCATTGCTTGTGAGGACGGCACGGCTTGCGAGGAGAGAACGGCTTGCGAGGACAGCACAGATTGCGAGGACAGCACAGGTTGCGAGGACAGCACCGCTTCCAAGGACAGCACAGCTTGCGAGGACTGCAAAGCTTGCGAGGACAGCACAGTTTGCGAGGACAGCACAGCTTGCGAGGACAGCACAGCTTGCGAGGAAGCCACAGCTTGCGAGGACAGCACAGCTTGCGAGGACAGCACAGCTTGCGAGGAAAGCACTGGTTGCGAGGGCTGCTCAGCTTGAGAGGACAGTTCAACTTGAGAAGACAGCTCAACTTGAGAGGACAGCTCAACTTGAGAGGACAGCTCAACTTGAGAGGACAGCTCAAGTTGTGAGGACAGCTCAACTTGAGAGGACAGCTCAACTTGAGAGGACAGCTCAACTTGAGAGGACAGCTCAACTTGAGAGGACAATTCAACTTGCGAGGACAGCTCATCTAGAGCGGACAGCTCATCGAGAGGGGACAGCTCAACTTGAGAGAACAGCACAGCTTGCAAAGACAGCACAGCTTGCCAGGACAGCTCAGCTTGAGAGGACAGCTCAACTTGAGAGGACAGCTCAACTACAGAGGACAGCTCAACTTGAGAGGACAGCTCAACTTGAGAGGACAGCTCACCTTGAGAGGACAGCTCAACTTGACAGGACAGCTCAACTTGCGAGGACAGCTCAACTTGAGAGGACAGCTCATCTTGAGAGGACAGCTCAACTGGAGAGGACTGCTCAACTTGAGAGGACAGCTCAACTTGATAGGACAGCCCAACTTGAGAGGACAGCACAGCTTCCGAGGACAGCAAAGCTAGCGAGGAAAGCAAAGCCTGCGAGGACAGCACAGCTTGTGACGACAGCACGGCTTGCGAAGACAGCACGGCTTCCGATGACAGCATAGCTTGCGAGAACAGCACACCTTGCGAGGACAGCACAGCTTGCGAGGAAAGCAAAGCTTGCGAGGGCAGCTCAGGTTGCGAGGACAGCACACCTTGCGAGGACAGCACAGCTTGCAAGGACACCACAGCTTGCGAGGACAGCACAGCTAGCGAGGACAGCACAGCTTGCGAGGACAGCACAGCTTGCGAGGACGGCACAGCTTGTGAGGACATCACAGCTTGCGAGACAGTTCAACTTGAGAGGACAGCTCAACTTGAGAGGACAGCTCAGCTTGAGAGGACAGCTCAACTTGAGCAGACAGCTCAACTTGAGTGGACAGCTCAACTTGAGAAGACAGATCAACTTGAGGGGACAGCACTACTTAAGAGGAAAGCACTACTTGAGAGGAAAGCACAACTTGCGAGGACAGCAAAGCTGGCGAGGACAGCACAGCTTGCGAGGACAGCACAGCTAGCGAGGACAGCACAGCTTGCAAGGACAGCACGGCTTGCAAGGACAGCACGGCTTGCGAGGATAGCACGGCTTGCGAGGACAGCACGGCTTGTAAGGACAGCACAGCTTGCGAGGACCGCACGGCTTGCGAGGACAGCACGGCTTGCGAGGACAGCACAGCTTGCGAAGACAGCACATCTTGCGAGGACAGCTCAATTTGAGAGGACAGCTCAACTTGAGAGGACAGCTCAACTTGAGAGGAAAGCTCAATTTGACAGCTCAACTTGAGAGGACAGCTCAACTTCAGAGGACAGCTCAACTTGAGACGACAGCTCAACTTGAGATGGCAGCTGAACTTGAGAGGGCAGCTCAACTTGAGACGACAGCACAGCTTGCGAGGACAGCACAGCTTGCGAGGACAGCAAAGCTTGCGACGACAGCACAGCTTGCGAGGACAGCACAGCTTGCGAGGACAGCACAGCTTGCGAGGGCAACAGAGCTTGCGCGGAAAGCAGAGGTTGCGAGGACAGCTCAGCTTGAGATAACAGCTAAACTTGAGAGGACAGTTCAACTTGAGCGGACTGTACGACTTGAGAAGATAGCACAACTTGCGAGGACAGCAAAGCTTGCGAGAACAGCAAAGCTTGCTAGGACAGCAAAGCGTGAGAGGACAGCACGGCTTCTGAGGACAGCACGGCTAGCGAGGACAGCACGGCTTGCGAGGACAGCAGAGGTTGGGAGGACAGCTTAGCTTGCGATGACAGCACAGCTTGCGAGGACAGCTCAAACTGAGAGGACTGCTCAACTTGAGAGGACAGCTCAACTTGAGAGGACAGCACAACTTGTGAGGACAGCACATCTAGAGAGGACTGCTCATCGAGAGAGGACAGCTCAACTTGAGAGGACAGCTCAACTTGAGAGGACAGCTCAACTTGAGAGGACAGCTCATCTTGAGAGGACAGCTCAACTTGAGAGGACAGCTCAACTTGAGAGGACAGCTCAACTTGAGAGGACAGCACAACTTGAGAGGACAGCACAGCTTCCGAGGACAGCAAAGCTTGCCAGGAAAGCAAAGCTTGCGAGGACAGCACGGATTGCGATGACAGCACGGCTTGCGAAGACAGCACGGCTTCCGATGACAGCATAGCTTGCGAGAACAGCACGGCTTGCGAGGACAGCACAGATTGTGAGGACGGGTCAGCTTGCGAGGAAAGCACAGCTTGCGAGGACAGCACAGCTTGCGAGGAAAGCACAGCTTACGAAGGGCAGCACAGTTTGCGAGGACAGCACAGCTTGCGAGGACAGCAGAGCTTGCAAGGACAGCACAGCTTGCGAGGACAGCACAGCTAACGAGGACAGCACAGCTTGCGAGGACAGCACAGCTTGTGAGGACGGCACAGCTTGCGAGGACATCACAGCTTGCGAGGACAGTTCAACTTGAGAGGACAGCTCAACTTGAGAGGACAGCTCAGCTTGAGAGGACAGCTCAACTTGAGCAGACAGCTCAACTTGAGTGGACAGCTCAACTTGAGAAGACAGCTCAACTTGAGGGGACTGCACTACTTAAGAGGAAAGCACTACTTGGGAGGAAAGCACAACTTGCGAGGACAGCAAAGCTGACGAGGACAGCAGAGCTTGCAAGGACAGCACGGCATGCGAGGACAGCACGGCTTGCAAGGACAGCACAGCTTGCGAAGACAGCACAGCTTGCGAGGACAGCACAGCTTGCGAGGACAGCACAGCTTGCGAGGAAAGCACAGCTTGCGAGGACAGCACAGCTTGCGAGGAATGCACAGGTTGCGAGGACAGCTCAGCTTGAGAGGACAGCTCAACTTGACAGGACAGCTCAACTTGAGCGGACTGCTCAACTTGAGAGGAAAGCTCAACTTGAGAGGACAGCTCAACTTCAGAGGACAGCTCAACTTGAGAGGACAGCTCAACTTGAGAGGACAGCTCAACTTGAGAGGGCAGCTGAACTTGAGAGGGCAGCTCAACTTGAGGCGACAGCACAGCTTGCGAGGACAGCACAGCTTGCGAGGACAGCACATTTTGCGAGGACAGCACAGTTTGCGAGGACAGCACAGCTTGCGAGGACAGCACAGCTTGCGAGGAGAGAACGGCTTGCGAGGACAGCACAGGTTGCGAGGACAGCACAGGTTGCAAGGACAGCACAGCTTCCAAGGACAGCAAAGCTTGCGAGGACGGCACAGCTTGTGAGGACAGCACAGCTTGCGAGGACAGCACCGCTGGGAGGACAGCACAGCTTGCGAGGACAGCACAGCTTGCGAGGACAGCACAGCTTGCGAGGACAGCACAGCTTGCGAGGACAGCTCAGATTGAGAGGACAGCTCAACTTGAGAGGAGAGCTCAACTTGAGCAGACTGCTCAACTTGAGAGGAAAGCTCAACTTGAGAGGACAGCTCAATTTGAGAGAACAGCTCAACTTGAGAGGACAGCTGCACTTGAGAGGACTGCACAACTTGAGAAGACAGCACAATTTGCGAGGACAGCAAAGCTTGCTAGGACAGCAAAGTTTGCGAGGGCAGAACAGCTTGCGAGGACAGCACGGCTTCTCAGTACAGCACGGCTAGCGAGGACAGCACGACTTGCGATGACAGCAGAGGTTGGGAGGTCAGCTCAGCTTGCGTGGACAGCAGAGCTTGCGAGGACAGCACAGCTTGCGAGGACGACATGGCTTGCGAGGACAGCACGGCTTGCGAGGACAGCACAGCTTGCGAGGACAGCACGGCTTGCGAGGACAGCACAGCTTGCGAGGACAGCACAGCTTGCGAGGACAGCTCAACTTGAGAGGACAGCTCAACTTGAGAGGACAGCTCAATTTGAGAGGACAGCTCAACTTGAGAGTACAGCTCAACTTGACAGCTCAATTTGAGACCACAGGTCAACTTGAGAGGACAGCTCAACTTGAGAGGACAGCTCAACTTGAGAGGGCAGCTGAACTTGAGAGGGGAGCTCAACTTGAGACGACAGCACAGCTTGCGTGGACAGCACAGCTTGCGAGGACAGCACAGCTTGCGAGGACAGCACAGCTTGCGAGGACAGCACAGCTTGCGAGGACAGCACAGCTTCCGAGGACAGCACAGCTTGCGAGGAGAGAACGGCTTGTTAGGACAGTACAGGTTGCGAGGACAGCACAGGTTGCGAGGACAGCACAGCTTCCAAGGACAGCACAGCTTGCGAGGACAGCACAGCTTGCGAGGACAGCACAGCTTGCGAGGACAGCACAGCTTGCGAGGACAGCACAGCTTGCGAGGACAGCACAGCTTGCGAGGACAGCACGGCTTGCGAGGAAAGCACAGGTTGCGAAGACAGCTCAGCTTGAGAGGACAGCTCAACTTGGGAGGACAGCTCAACTTGAGCGGACAGCTCAAGTAGAGAGGACAGCTCAACTTGAGAGGACAGCTCAACTTGAGAGGACAGCTCATCTTGAGAGGACAGCTCAACTTGCGAGGACAGCTCGAGAGGACAGCTCATCTTGAGAGGACAGATCTACTTGAGAGGACAGCTCTACTTGAGACGACAGCTCAACTTGAGAGGACAGCACAACTTGAGAGGACAGCACAGCTTCCGAGGACAGCAAAGCTTGCGAGGAAAGCAAAGCCTGCGAGGACAGCACGGCTTGCGATGACAGCACGGCTTGCAAAGACAGCACGGCTTCCGATAACAGCACAGCTTGCGAGAACAGCACGGCTTGCGAGGACAGCACAGCTTGCGAGGACGGCTCAGCTTGCGAGGAAAGCACAGCTTGCGAGGACAGCACGGCTTGCGAGGACAGTTCAACTTGAGAGGACAGTTCAACTTGAGAGGACAGCTCAGCTTGAGAGGACAGCTCAACTTGAGCAGACAGCTCAACTTGAGTGGACAGCTCAACTTGAGAAGACAGCTCAATTTGAGGGGACAGCTCAACTTGACAGCTCAATTTGAGAGCACAGCTCAACTTGATAGGACAGCTCAACGTCACAGCTCAACTTGAGAGGACAGCTCAACTTCAGAGGACAGCTCAACTTGAGAGGACAGCTCAACTTGAGAGGACAGCTCAACTTGAGAGGGGAACTGAACTTGAGAGGGCAGCTCAATTTGAGACGACAGCACAGCTTGCGAGGACAGCACAGCTTGCGAGGAGAGCACAGCTTGCGAGGACAGCACAGCTTGCGAGGACAGCACAGCTTGCGAGGACAGCACAGCTTGCGAGGAGAGAACGGCTTGTGAGGACAGCACAGGTTGCGAGGACAGCACAGGTTGCGAGGACAGCACAGCTTCCAAGGACAGCACAGCTTGCGAGGACAGCATAGCTTGCGAGGACAGCGCAGTTTGCGAGGACAGCACAGCTTGCGAGGACAGCACAGCTTGCGAGGACAGCACAGCTTGTGAGGACAGCACAGCTTGCGAGGACAGCACAGCTTCCAAAGACAGCACAGCTTGCGAGGAAAGCGCAGGTTGCGAGGACCCCTCAGCTTGAGCGGACTGCTCAACTTGAGAGGAAAGCTCAACTTGAGAGGACAGCTCAACTTGAGAGAACAGCTCAACTTGAGGGGACAGCTCAAATTGAGAGGACAGCTTAACTTGAGAAGACAGCTCAACTTGAGAGGACAGCACTACTTGAGAGCAAAGAACTACTTGAGAGGAAAGCACAACTTGCGAGGACAGCACAGCTTGTGAGGACAGCACATTTTGCGAGGACAGCACAGTTTGCGAGGACAGCACAGCTTGCGAGGACAGCACAGCTTGCGAGGACAGCACATTTTGCGAGGACAGCACAGTTTGCGAGGACAGCACAGCTTGCGAGGACAGCACAGCTTGCGAGGAGAGAACGGCTTGCGAGGACAGCACAGGTTGCGAGGACAGCACAGGTTGCAAGGACAGCACAGCTTCCAAGGACAGCAAAGCTTGCGAGGACGGCACAGCTTGGGAGGACAGCACAGCTTGCGAGGACAGCACCGCTTGCGACGACAGCACAGCTTGCGAGGACAGCACAGCTTGCGAGGACAGCACAGCTTGCGAGGACAGCACAGCTTGCGAGGACAGCTCAGATTGAGAGGACAGCTCAACTTGAGAGGACAGCTCAACTTGAGCAGACTGCTCAACTTGAGAGGAAATCTCAACTTGAGAGGACAGCTCAATTTGAGAGAACAGCTCAACTTGAGAGGACAGCTGCACTTGAGAGGACTGCACAACTTGAGAAGACAGCACAATTTGCGAGGACAGCAAAGCTTGCTAGGACAGCAAAGTTTGCGAGGGCAGAACAGCTTGCGAGGACAGCACGGCTTCTCAGTACAGCACGGCTAGCGAGGACAGCACGACTTGCGATGACAGCAGAGGTTGGGAGGTCAGCTCAGCTTGCGTGGACAGCAGAGCTTGCGAGGACAGCACAGCTTGCGAGGACGACACGGCTTGCGAGGACAGCACGGCTTGCGAGGACAGCACAGCTTGCGAGGACAGCACGGCTTGCGAGGACAGCACAGCTTGCGAGGACAGCACAGCTTGCGAGGACAGCTCAACTTGAGAGGACAGCTCAACTTGAGAGGACAGCTCAATTTGAGAGGACAGCTCAACTTGAGAGTACAGCTCAACTTGACAGCTCAATTTGAGAGCACAGGTCAACTTGAGAGGACAGCTCAACTTGAGAGGACAGCTCAACTTGAGAGGGCAGCTGAACTTGAGAGGGGAGCTCAACTTGAGACGACAGCACAGCTTGCGTGGACAGCACAGCTTGCGAGGACAGCACAGCTTGCGAGGACAGCACAGCTTGCGAGGACAGCACAGCTTGCGAGGACAGCACAGCTTGCGAGGACAGCACAGCTTCCGAGGACAGCACAGCTTGCGAGGAGAGAACGGCTTGTTAGGACAGTACAGGTTGCGAGGACAGCACAGGTTGCGAGGACAGCACAGCTTCCAAGGACAGCACAGCTTGCGAGGACAGCACAGCTTGCGAGGGCAGCACAGCTTGCGAGGACAGCACAGCTTGCGAGGACAGCACAGCTTGCGAGGACAGCACAGCTCGCGAGGACAGCACAGCTTGCGAGGACAGCACGGCTTGCGAGGAAAGCACAGGTTGAGAAGACAGCTCAGCTTGAGAGGACAGCTCAACTTGGGAGGACAGCTCAACTTGAGCGGACAGCTCAAGTAGAGAGGACAGCTCAACTTGAGAGGACAGCTCAACTTGAGAGGACAGCTCAACTTGAGAGGACAGCTCAACTTGCGAGGACAGCTCGAGAGGACAGCTCATCTTGAGAGGACAGATCTACTTGAGAGGACAGCTCTACTTGAGAGGACAGCTCAACTTGAGAGGACAGCACAACTTGAGAGGACAGCACAGCTTCCGAGGACAGCAAAGCTTGCGAGGAAAGCAAAGCTTGCGAGGACAGCACGGCTTGCGATGACAGCACGGCTTGCAAAGACAGCACGGCTTCCGATAACAGCACAGCTTGCGAGAACAGCACGGCTTGCGAGGACAGCACAGTTTGCGAGGACGGCTCAGCTTGCGAGGAAAGCACAGCTTGCGAGGACAGCACGGCTTGCGAGGACAGTTCAACTTGAGAGGACAGTTCAACTTGAGAGGACAGCTCAGCTTGAGAGGACAGCTCAACTTGAGCAGACAGCTCAACTTGAGTGGACAGCTCAACTTGAGAAGACAGCTCAACTTGAGGGGACAGCTCAACTTGACAGCTCAATTTGAGAGCACAGCTCAACTTGATAGGACAGCTCAACGTCACAGCTCAACTTGAGAGGACAGCTCAACTTCAGAGGACAGCTCAACTTGAGAGGACAGCTCAACTTGAGAGGACAGCTCAACTTGAGAGGGGAACTGAACTTGAGAGGGCAGCTCAATTTGAGACAACAGCACAGCTTGCGAGGACAGCACAGCTTGCGAGGAGAGCACAGCTTGCGAGGACAGCACAGCTTGCGAGGACAGCACAGCTTGCGAGGACAGCACAGCATGCGAGGAGAGAACGGCTTGTGAGGACAGCACAGGTTGCGAGGACAGCACAGGTTGCGAGGACAGAACAGCTTCCAAGGACAGCACAGCTTGCGAGGACAGCATAGCTTGCGAGGACAGCACAGTTTGCGAGGACAGCACAGCTTGCGAGGACAGCACAGCTTGCGAGGACAGCACAGCTTGTGAGGACAGCACAGCTTGCGAGGACAGCACAGCTTGCAAAGACAGCACAGCTTGCGAGGAAAGCGCAGGTTGCGAGGACCCCTCAGCTTGAGCGGACTGCTCAACTTGAGAGGAAAGCTCAACTTGAGAGGACAGCTCAACTTGAGCGAACAGCTCAACTTGAGGGGACAGCTCAAATTGAGAGGACAGCTTAACTTGAGAAGACAGCTCAACTTGAGAGGACAGCACTACTTGAGAGCAAAGCACTACTTGAGAGGAAAGCACAACTTGCGAGGACAGCAAAGCTGGCGAGGACAGCACAGCTTGCGAGGACAGCACAGCTAGCGAGGACAGCACAGCTTGCAAGGACAGCACGGCTTGCAAGGACAGCACGGCTTGCGAGGATAGCACGGCTTGCGAGGACAGCACGGCTTGTAAGGACAGCACAGCTTGCGAGGACCGCACGGCTTGCGAGGACAGCACGGCTTGCGAGGACAGCACAGCTTGCGAAGACAGCACATCTTGCGAGGACAGCTCAATTTGAGAGGACAGCTCAACTTGAGAGGACAGCTCAACTTGAGAGGAAAGCTCAATTTGACAGCTCAACTTGAGAGGACAGCTCAACTTCAGAGGACAGCTCAACTTGAGACGACAGCTCAACTTGAGATGGCAGCTGAACTTGAGAGGGCAGCTCAACTTGAGACGACAGCACAGCTTGCGAGGTCAGCACAGCTTGCGAGGACAGCAAAGCTTGCGACGACAGCACAGCTTGCGAGGACAGCACAGCTTGCGAGGACAGCACAGCTTGCGAGGGCAACAGAGCTTGCGCGGAAAGCAGAGGTTGCGAGGACAGCTCAGCTTGAGATAACAGCTAAACTTGAGAGGACAGTTCAACTTGAGCGGACTGTACGACTTGAGAAGATAGCACAACTTGCGAGGACAGCAAAGCTTGCGAGAACAGCAAAGCTTGCTAGGACAGCAAAGCGTGAGAGGACAGCACGGCTTCTGAGGACAGCACGGCTAGCGAGGACAGCACGGCTTGCGAGGACAGCAGAGGTTGGGAGGACAGCTTAGCTTGCGATGACAGCACAGCTTGCGAGGACAGCTCAAACTGAGAGGACTGCTCAACTTGAGAGGACAGCTCAACTTGAGAGGACAGCACAACTTGTGAGGACAGCATATCTAGAGAGGACTGCTCATCGAGAGAGGACAGCTCAACTTGAGAGGACAGCTCAACTTGAGAGGACAGCTCAACTTGAGAGGACAGCTCATCTTGAGAGGACAGCTCAACTTGAGAGGACAGCTCAACTTGAGAGGACAGCTCAACTTGAGAGGACAGCACAACTTGAGAGGACAGCACAGCTTCCGAGGACAGCAAAGCTTGCCAGGAAAGCAAAGCTTGCGAGGACAGCACGGATTGCGATGACAGCACGGCTTGCGAAGACAGCACGGCTTCCGATGACAGCATAGCTTGCGAGAACAGCACGGCTTGCGAGGACAGCACAGATTGTGAGGACGGGTCAGCTTGCGAGGAAAGCACAGCTTGCGAGGACAGCACAGCTTGCGAGGAAAGCACAGCTTACGAAGGGCAGCACAGTTTGCGAGGACAGCACAGCTTGCGAGGACAGCAGAGCTTGCAAGGACAGCACAGCTTGCGAGGACAGCACAGCTAACGAGGACAGCACAGCTTGCGAGGACAGCACAGCTTGTGAGGACGGCACAGCTTGCGAGGACATCACAGCTTGCGAGGACAGTTCAACTTGAGAGGACAGCTCAACTTGAGAGGACAGCTCAGCTTGAGAGGACAGCTCAACTTGAGCAGACAGCTCAACTTGAGTGGACAGCTCAACTTGAGAAGACAGCTCAACTTGAGGGGACTGCACTACTTAAGAGGAAAGCACTACTTGGGAGGAAAGCACAACTTGCGAGGACAGCAAAGCTGACGAGGACAGCAGAGCTTGCAAGGACAGCACGGCATGCGAGGACAGCACGGCTTGCACGGACAGCACAGCTTGCGAAGACAGCACAGCTTGCGAGGACAGCACAGCTTGCGAGGACAGCACAGCTTGCGAGGAAAGCACAGCTTGCGAGGACAGCACAGCTTGCGAGGAATGCACAGGTTGCGAGGACAGCTCAGCTTGAGAGGACAGCTCAACT
Organism: Schistocerca americana; assembly: GCF_021461395.2. Lineage (NCBI taxonomy): Eukaryota > Metazoa > Arthropoda > Insecta > Orthoptera > Acrididae > Schistocerca > Schistocerca americana. The sequence continues at coordinate 25,977 of NW_025725547.1, forward strand.
TGACAGGACAGCTCAACTTGAGCGGACTGCTCAACTTGAGAGGAAAGCTCAACTTGAGAGGACAGCTCAACTTCAGAGGACAGCTCAACTTGAGAGGACAGCTCAACTTGAGAGGACAGCTCAACTTGAGAGGGCAGCTGAACTTGAGAGGGCAGCTCAACTTGAGGCGACAGCACAGCTTGCGAGGACAGCACAGCTTGCGAGGACAGCACATTTTGCGAGGACAGCACAGTTTGCGAGGACAGCACAGCTTGCGAGGACAGCACAGCTTGCGAGGAGAGAACGGCTTGCGAGGACAGCACAGGTTGCGAGGACAGCACAGGTTGCAAGGACAGCACAGCTTCCAAGGACAGCAAAGCTTGCGAGGACGGCCCAGCTTGTGAGGACAGCACAGCTTGCGAGGACAGCACCGCTGGGAGGACAGCACAGCTTGCGAGGACAGCACAGCTTGCGAGGACAGCACAGCTTGCGAGGACAGCACAGCTTGCGAGGACAGCTCAGATTGAGAGGACAGCTCAACTTGAGAGGAGAGCTCAACTTGAGCAGACTGCTCAACTTGAGAGGAAAGCTCAACTTGAGAGGACAGCTCAATTTGAGAGAACAGCTCAACTTGAGAGGACAGCTGCACTTGAGAGGACTGCACAACTTGAGAAGACAGCACAATTTGCGAGGACAGCAAAGCTTGCTAGGACAGCAAAGTTTGCGAGGGCAGAACAGCTTGCGAGGACAGCACGGCTTCTCAGTACAGCACGGCTAGCGAGGACAGCACGACTTGCGATGACAGCAGAGGTTGGGAGGTCAGCTCAGCTTGCGTGGACAGCAGAGCTTGCGAGGACAGCACAGCTTGCGAGGACGACATGGCTTGCGAGGACAGCACGGCTTGCGAGGACAGCACAGCTTGCGAGGACAGCACGGCTTGCGAGGACAGCACAGCTTGCGAGGACAGCACAGCTTGCGAGGACAGCTCAACTTGAGAGGACAGCTCAACTTGAGAGGACAGCTCAATTTGAGAGGACAGCTCAACTTGAGAGTACAGCTCAACTTGACAGCTCAATTTGAGACCACAGGTCAACTTGAGAGGACAGCTCAACTTGAGAGGACAGCTCAACTTGAGAGGGCAGCTGAACTTGAGAGGGGAGCTCAACTTGAGACGACAGCACAGCTTGCGTGGACAGCACAGCTTGCGAGGACAGCACAGCTTGCGAGGACAGCACAGCTTGCGAGGACAGCACAGCTTGCGAGGACAGCACAGCTTCCGAGGACAACACAGCTTGCGAGGAGAGAACGGCTTGTTAGGACAGTACAGGTTGCGAGGACAGCACAGGTTGCGAGGACAGCACAGCTTCCAAGGACAGCACAGCTTGCGAGGACAGCACAGCTTGCGAGGACAGCACAGCTTGCGAGGACAGCACAGCTTGCGAGGACAGCACAGCTTGCGAGGACAGCACAGCTTGCGAGGACAGCACGGCTTGCGAGGAAAGCACAGGTTGCGAAGACAGCTCAGCTTGAGAGGACAGCTCAACTTGGGAGGACAGCTCAACTTGAGCGGACAGCTCAAGTAGAGAGGACAGCTCAACTTGAGAGGACAGCTCAACTTGAGAGGACAGCTCATCTTGAGAGGACAGCTCAACTTGCGAGGACAGCTCGAGAGGACAGCTCATCTTGAGAGGACAGATCTACTTGAGAGGACAGCTCTACTTGAGACGACAGCTCAACTTGAGAGGACAGCACAACTTGAGAGGACAGCACAGCTTCCGAGGACAGCAAAGCTTGCGAGGAAAGCAAAGCCTGCGAGGACAGCACGGCTTGCGATGACAGCACGGCTTGCAAAGACAGCACGGCTTCCGATAACAGCACAGCTTGCGAGAACAGCACGGCTTGCGAGGACAGCACAGCTTGCGAGGACGGCTCAGCTTGCGAGGAAAGCACAGCTTGCGAGGACAGCACGGCTTGCGAGGACAGTTCAACTTGAGAGGACAGTTCAACTTGAGAGGACAGCTCAGCTTGAGAGGACAGCTCAACTTGAGCAGACAGCTCAACTTGAGTGGACAGCTCAACTTGAGAAGACAGCTCAATTTGAGGGGACAGCTCAACTTGACAGCTCAATTTGAGAGCACAGCTCAACTTGATAGGACAGCTCAACGTCACAGCTCAACTTGAGAGGACAGCTCAACTTCAGAGGACAGCTCAACTTGAGAGGACAGCTCAACTTGAGAGGACAGCTCAACTTGAGAGGGGAACTGAACTTGAGAGGGCAGCTCAATTTGAGACGACAGCACAGCTTGCGAGGACAGCACAGCTTGCGAGGAGAGCACAGCTTGCGAGGACAGCACAGCTTGCGAGGACAGCACAGCTTGCGAGGACAGCACAGCTTGCGAGGAGAGAACGGCTTGTGAGGACAGCACAGGTTGCGAGGACAGCACAGGTTGCGAGGACAGCACAGCTTCCAAGGACAGCACAGCTTGCGAGGACAGCATAGCTTGCGAGGACAGCGCAGTTTGCGAGGACAGCACAGCTTGCGAGGACAGCACAGCTTGCGAGGACAGCACAGCTTGTGAGGACAGCACAGCTTGCGAGGACAGCACAGCTACCAAAGACAGCACAGCTTGCGAGGAAAGCGCAGGTTGCGAGGACCCCTCAGCTTGAGCGGACTGCTCAACTTGAGAGGAAAGCTCAACTTGAGAGGACAGCTCAACTTGAGAGAACAGCTCAACTTGAGGGGACAGCTCAAATTGAGAGGACAGCTTAACTTGAGAAGACAGCTCAACTTGAGAGGACAGCACTACTTGAGAGCAAAGAACTACTTGAGAGGAAAGCACAACTTGCGAGGACAGCACAGCTTGTGAGGACAGCACGGTTTGCGAGGACAGCACGGCTTGCGAGGACAGCACGGACGGCGAGGACAGCATGGCTTGCGAAGACAGCACGGCTTGCGAGGAAAGCAGGGCTTGCGAGGACAGCACAGCTTGCGAGGACAGCACAGCTTGTGAGGACAGCACAGCTTGCGAGGACAGCTCAACTTGAGAGGACAGCTCAACTTGAGAGGACAGCTCAACTTGAGAGGACAGCTCAATTAGAGAGGACAGCTCAGCTTGAGAGGACAGCTCAACTTGAGCGGACAGCTCAACTTGAGAGGACAGCTCAACTTGAGAAGACAGCTCAACTTGAGAGGACAGCACTACTTGAGAGGAAAGCACTACTTGAGAGGAAAGCACAACTTGCGAGGACAGCACAGGTTGCGAGGACAGCACAGCTTGCGAGGACAACACAGCTTGTGAGGATGGCACGGCTTGAAAGGACAGGACAGCTTGCGAG